>NW_015172033.1:587560-611995 GCF_001447785.1 Gekko japonicus | reverse complement strand
AAACGAGACAAAGATGTTACGGATCCAAAGTCTTATAGACCGATCTCGTTGTTAAATATAGACTATAAAATTTTCACGGCCACAATCGCAACGCGTCTACAATCCATAGTAGCAAACTACATCAACAAAGATCAGTCCGGTTTCATCCCGTCGAGGGACATTGCGGACAACATCCGGAAAACTTTGGACGTTATCCAACACTGTACACAAAACTCAAGGGTAAGCTCGGCTTTGATGGCGATTGACATCGAGAAGGCCTTTGATTCGCTCGAAATACACTTTCTGAAAGCATTGATTGATCGTATGAACTTTGGCCCAACATTCAAAAGCTTGATTCAAGCTATTTATAAAAAACCTACGGCACGGCTGTTAGTCAACGGTGACCGATCACAGGACTTCACCCTATTCAGAGGCACCAGACAGGGATGCCCCCTGTCCCCCATCCTATTTGTGCTGGCTCTCGAACCCCTGGCTTGCGAGCTGAGATCTAACAAAAACTTTGAAGGCATTCAAATCGACAAAGTCCAACACAAGATCAGTCTATTTGCTGACGATGTCGTATTGTATGTCCAGAATCCGGTCAAGTCTTTAACCGGGATTCAAAAATCGCTCAACGATTTTGCCGAGGTCTCAGGATTGAGGGTGAACCAAACTAAGACCTTGATCTATCCCATTCGGGTTAGTCTATTGGAAGAAAGAAAGATTAAAGCCACTTTCCACTACCATTGGATTCAGGGTCATTTTCAATATTTAGGGATAAAAATACCACTAGACCTCACGAAGCTCATTCAATTAAACCACGGGGAAACACACAAAGAAGTTAAGCAATCAATGAGCGAATGGAACGCGAAACCTCTGTCATGGCTCGACAGAATAGCAATAGCGAGATCATTCATACTTCCGAAGTACCTCTACCTGTTTAGAACAATGCCATTAAGCATTCCGGCACAAATGGTGAAAAAGTGGCAAAAGGATCTCAACTCTTTCGTATGGAGCAAGAAACCAGCAAGGACAGCATATCGCACCATGATAGCGCCAAGAAGAGAGGGAGGCTTAGCGATCCCCGACCTAGAAAGTTATCGAAAGGCAGCAATCATGGCATCCACTATACGCCATTATCACGATACAGACATCCTAGACTGGAGAAGCATTGAAGAATCCAACCTCGAAGGGGCTTCCTTTCAGGAATTAATGTGGCACAAAAACTACAAAGTCATCGAGAGCAAATTAAAAAATATATTCACAAAAGCAGCACTCAAAACATGGTATGAAGTCAAACCGAAATTAATTTCCAAAAACTCCTTACTCAGCACCTTCACGAGGCAATCCTGGTTCAAACCTGCGGAACAACCACTCACCTTTGAGACGTGGAGAGCTAAAAAAATAAACAAAATACAAGATGTCGTCCATAACGGGGCAATGCGTCTGAAAAGTGAGATAGAGGCTACGCATCAAACGTCGTTAAATTGGTTTGAATATCTACAGGTGCAGAATTTGATTTTCTCGTCAGAGTTCGATGCAACGAGTAAAGGGCAATTTACGGGGTTAGAAAAGCTTCTGGATTCACCACCTCCAAAAAAAGGACTTCTAGCGAAACTATACAAATCGTCGTTTCCACTCAAGCCCCCAAACAACACAACTACCAAAGAGCTTGGAATGCGGATCTGGAAAACACATTATCGGAAGATCAGTGGGAAGAAATTTGGCGCTCCCAAAAATCCCTGTCTAGAACCCTTGGATTACAAGAATCGAACCTGAAAATTCTTACTAGGTGGCATTTAACTCCCGCTAAACTATCCCATATTTATCCATCGACATCTCCATACTGCTGGAAGAAATGTGGGCAAAAGGCAGATTTTTACCACAATTGGTGGTCCTGTAAAGTAATACAGAAATTTTGGTCACAGATAGGTACCAGTATCAACAATCTACTAAATACAGACTTACCTTTATCGCCGGAGTTGATGCTGCTCCACCTCTGGCCGCAAATCCGTCCACCTGAAGACACAAAGAAATTAGTTAACCTGTTGTTAGAAGCAGCAAAAATAACTATTGCCAAGAACTGGAAAAGCAAAAACGCTCCGACTATAACCCAATGGATCAATAAAGTTTGGGACATATTTATGTTAGAAAACATCTCAATACATGATACGGAAATAAAAACCGAGCATGAGTTCTATAACCCTCTAAATATTTGGAATCCCATTTTGGGGAAGATAGTACTAGACAACTTCGAATGGGTAAGCATAGTGGAAGCAAAATATAAAATAATGTTATACAACTGATAAGATGGAAGTGAATATCACTGGCTTCCAGAAGACGAGGTTGGTTAACGGAGGTACATTGTTCGACCACTGTCTGTTGTATGTGTCAATGGGGTTCAGGACATAGTGTTTTTGATCTCTGATTTGGATGATTGTTAACGTTTAGTATTGTATCTTATGGTTTTGAAATGTTCTCAATAAAAATATATTTAAAAAAAAATCATCTTCCTAGCCCCACTGCCGACATCCCTCAGGATAGGACGGGGGCTGGGAGGGGGCCGAGTTTGTATTCTGTACAAACTCTCTTTTCCTCTACATGGCAGTCTGCACATGGGTAGAGCTGTCTTCAGATGAATGCTGGAAGTAGTATGACCTTTTCAGTTCTCTAGACCCATTGAACTCTTTGATGTAAGAAAAAGTAACACCCTAAAAGAGTGAAGGGATTCAGAAAGAGAGGAGCATGGTCCAGATCAGCATTTATTTATTTAATCAAATTTCTACCCCGCCCTCCCAACCAAGGCCAGCTCAGGTCAGCTTACCTAAGAATAAACACATAAATTACATTAAAACATAAATTACAGTTAAAACAATTCTAAAACCATCTAAACCATCCAACATAATAAAGTGCTAATAGTCACTATTGTTAGTTTAGCGATGGCAGCCATTATTCGATACTCCCTTCTCACAGTTGGCTTCTAGACCTTCCTTTAGTTGTCCTATAGGTGGCTGGCTCAGGCTGTTGTTGGAAAATTCCAGGGGGGCAGGGCTCTCTATCCTTCAGCCTGGTGGGCCTTCCAGCCCCCGTCCCATCCCGAGGGATGTCGGCAGTGGGGCTAGGAAGATGAACCCCCCTCCGTCATTGGCCTTGTGGCCAGCCTGGCCTCCTTGAAGCCAGGGAGGGCCAGTTGGTTCTGGGCCCCTGATCACAGTGCTCTCTGGAGAACACGTGGGGAAAGGCAATCCCTCAGGTATCTAAGCCCCTGACCATAAAGGGTTTTAAAGGTAAGCACCAGCACCTTAAAACGAGTCCAGTATGCTATTGGCAGCCAGTGCAATGCCTTTAGTACAGGCTGGATGTGCTCCCCGTATAGGGAGTCCCATCAGAAGCCTGGCTGCAGCATTTTGTGCCTGCTGCATTCTGTGCAACTCAGCCTTTTCCAGTAGCCTCAAGGAGCTATGTTTTAGTGCATATCTTCATGCACTTTTATGAAATGGGCAATACTGCTTTTGAGCAAAGTACTTTCAGAAGGTTTATTATATAGTTTCTTTTATTTAAACAGTTATATCCCCCTATCCCTCTTGGTTTAAGGTAGCTTACAATAATAATTAAAACATCCCTAGCTGTAAACAAAGATAAAGTAACAAGCCCCAAATTTCTCCCCCTCCCTCTCTTAAAAGATGTCTGCTGTTCAAACCCCTCAATGCTTTGGCAAACAGGCAAGTCTTGCCGTGACTCCTGAATATCTCCAAGGAGGGGACCCTCTCACCTCTTCAGAGCTGGAACCATGATAGAAAAGGCCCAGGCTCTGGTCAATGCCAGACGAGCCACCCTAAGTGCTGTTAAGATAACAGATGGCTGCCTGATGATGATAGTTGACACACAGAGACACATGGAAGGAGATGGCCCTTCAAATATGTGGGTTGTAGGTTGTGAAGGGCTCTAAAGGTCATAAAGGTGATAACCAATGCTTTGAATAGAATTCAGAAACAGACTGTGAAGCTGTTTCAAAATGGGCAATATATGTTCCTGGTGGCTAGCCCTGGACAGCAGTTGGGCTGTCACATTCCAGACCACTTGTATGTTCCAGGTTGTCTTCAAGGGCAGCCCCACATATAGTGCATTGCAAAAATCCAGTTATGAGGTTACAGAAGCATGGATCAGCATGGCCAGATCAGCTGAGTCCAGGTAATAAGAAAGTTGGTGAATCAGATGCTGCTGACAGAAGACATCCCTGGCCACCATGCCAACCTGCTTTTCAAGTAGTAACGCAGGGTCCACGAGCACCCCCAGGCTCTTAACCTGCTCTGAAAAATCCAACATTACTCCATTTAGAACAAGTGGATTTAGTCCATCTAGAATATCAGCATTCTGGACCAGCATTATCTCTGTCTTGTCTGGATTCAGCTTCAGTTTATTTTGCCTTAGCCACCTGACCCCAGCCTCAAAGCACTGGTCCAGAACCAAAATGGACCCATCTGGAGGCTCGGATAATTTTTTTTAGAGCTGGGTGTCACCTGCGTATTGGTGACACGTAACCCTAAAGCTCTGGACAATTTCATTCAGTGACCTCATATACGGTATATATGTATGTTAAAAAGCATATGTATATTAAAAAGCATATGTATGAGGGAATAGAACCACAAGATAAATTCCACCCAGTGGATTCTGCATGTCTAGTGGAGACTCTTTGTGTCCAGTCAGACAGAAAAGAGTGAAACCACTGAAGGGCTGAATATGCAAGCGGGTGAATAAGAATGGAGGTAAATTGGAGGTAACTGGCCACCTCATCCCTAGCCAATGAAGGTTTTTTGAGAAGAGGTCTAATAACTGCCTCCTGAAAAGGCCTAAGGAGAGCCTTCTTAACCAGGAAGGAGTTGATTATTTTCACCAGTGGCTGCAGCAGGATCTGCTGGCACAGGACTCAAGCATCTTCAGGAGTGAATTTTCACTGGGATTCACTTCTCTTCAGTACTCCTGTTCACTGAGAAATCCTGCTTAAAATTAAATTGTTTTTAAGTTCTTACTGTGTGTGGGAGATTCATATGCTTATCTTGGCTGAGCTATCGAGTGTTTAAAGGCTGCAAGAAAAAACTTCTGAATATTGCTGTATTTGGGATGTCATGACTGCATTGTTTTTAGAAAGAAGTCAAATGATATTTTAATGGAAATTTTGGTATTCAAACAGATACGGCGACTGCCATCCAGTATTTTTTATCGGCTCATTAGAGGCTGCTTTTCAAGAGGCCTTCTATGGGAAAGCGAGAGATGTAAGTCCATTTTTAGAATTACACTGCTAAGATGAAAGGAAAGCTGTCTATAACATTCCTTCTGGACTAGGCATAGGCAACCCCTGGCATATGTTCCAAACTGTGGCAAGCCACACCATTCTGCTCAAAACACAGGACTAGGGTTGCCCCTGAAGTGCTGGCAGTGGCTGCTGAGACTCAGTTTGTTCCCAGTGTTTCTCCCTTCCCCCATTCGTTTGCTGGCATACCACCGTTTTCACTAGTAGACACTCTGCTTTTTCTGGCACTCTAGCCAAACAAAATTGCCTTCCCGAGCTCTATATGCTGCACTTATTCCCTATTACACATTTGTAGTGCTGCAAGGTGGCTTCTACGTTGAACTTTAGGATTAGGCAGCTCTATCCAGTTCCTATTCCCCAAGTAGTCCCCTCTGGAATTTTCCTGTATTATGATATCAGCTTCTTCCTAGTGCCAATGTAGCAGTGGTAGGAGGATGAAATATGAAAACTGTGGATTTGTGTACTGGAATTTTGAAACCATACACATGAACTGCAGTATACTAAAACTGGCCATTGGTACATCAAGGTCAGTATTGTCTACTCAGACTGGCAGCAGCTCTCCAGGATCTCAGGCAGTGATCTTTCATGTCACACACTACCTGATCCTATGATTCTGTGATCCTTTTACCTGGAGATTCTGGGGACTGAATCTGGGACTTTCTGCATGCAAAGCAGATGTTCTTCCATGGTTGCTAGGTCTCCCCTGGCCACCAGTTGGGGATGGGGGGTAGGGTTGCCAGATCCAGTTTGGGAAACTTCTGGAGATTTGGTGGTGGAACCTGGGGAGAACAGGGATCTCCGTGGGATACAATGCCACAGAATCCACCCACCAAAGCATACATTTTCTCCATGGGAACTGATTTCTATAGTCTGGAGATGAGCTGTAATTCTGGGGGATCCTCAGGTCCCACCTGGAGGCTGGTATCCCTGGGAAGGAGCACCTGTTGAGTTATAATCGGGAATGAATCAGGAATGTTTGTGTAATGTCATGTAAACTGTCTAGCCTGAACTCTGAAATAATCACTGCAGGGTCCTCTGTGTGAAGTGAGGAGGGCTGCCACAAGGGAAAACCGTTTCTGCTATTGTTTCCCTTCTCTTGAATACCATTCCATTGAATGCCCTTATGTCCCCCTCCCTAATCACCTTTCAGGGACAGCCCAAAACCTGGCTATTTGGTCAAGCACTTTGCCGATTTTCTGTTTCTTCTTTAGAGTTTTTACTGTATTGGCTTTTTTATGCTAAGTACTATAGTATTTACTGATGGTATTTTATTGTTTGATTTTATTGTAAGTCTTTTCAAACACAGAGTTGGACAGGTGAAGCAGAAATATTTTAAATAAATTGAGAATCTACAGAAGAAGGAGGCAGGGCCATTTTGTGAATTACAGACTTCTCTCTGTAGAGGGACTACTCCCCCCCCCAAACAGACATGAGTCATAGCTAGGAAACAGGGTTTGAATTGAGCTCTACAAAGGTCAGCATTACTAGGCTGTTATTTGCATAGGTTTTTCTATGAGTTCTTTTATTTCCTTTTAAAAATTATTTCCTCATTTATCTTTCTTTTTCTTCCTTCCCTTTTCCCTACTAACTTGTAAGCACCAGCCTTAATGGGGCTACACTTTGAACCCATGGCCAAAATTATCTTGAATTATTTGACTCTCAAAAAACCTCCTTTCCTAGTAGCCATCACATCAGTTAGGTGATTTTCAGAACTGAGAGTACTATCAGGATGTGCATTTGGCATAAATTTAGCCAAAAAAATACCCAAAAAATACTGGTAAGGTATTATTTCAGCCAATCACAGATCAGGGGATCTGATTGGTTACTGGTATAGCTGAGCCTGAACAAAGCTGAATTATTATTATTATTTGGCTTTTATTCGGGTACATTTAGCTATACTGAATGGGTAGCGGGAGCTGAGAGCTCAATACCGCCTCTGCTGGGGGTGGCTTCTCTTGCAGTTCAGTTTAAATCGAGCTCCAAGACAGGATCAACTGGGGTGGCAGGAGCTGAGAGCTCCATGTTGCCTTGGCTGGGGCTGGCTCCTCTTGCAGCTTGGTTTAAACCAAACTGCAAGAGGAACCGTGCCACAGGAGAAGCCCTTCCAGTAATGTCTGCGTACGTTGGCGAGAGACCTCCCCACTGCACTCAGATCCTGGGGACAGGTTCTCCTGTGGCACCGTTTAAATCATACCGCAAGAGATGCCCTGTAGCCAGGTCTGCATGTGGTGGTGAGAGACCTCCCAGCTGCATGCAGATCCTGGGGCCAGCTTCTCCTGTGGCACGGTTTAAACCATAATGCAGGAAAAGCTGTTCCAGCGAGGTCTGCGTGCAGCAGCGAGAGACCTCCTCACCACATGCAGATCCAGGGGACAGCTTCTCCTGTGGCACGTTTTAAACCACACTGCGGAAAAGCTGTTCCAGCCAGGTCTGCATGCGGAAGCAAGAGACCTCCTCACCACATGCAGATCCAGGGGCCAGCTTCTCCTGTGGCACGGTTTGAACCACACTGCAGGAAAAGCTGTTTCAGTTAGGTCTGCGTGGGGCAGCGAGGGACCTCCCCGCCACATGCAGATCCAGGGGACAGTTTCTCCTAACATGCTGCAGGAGAAGCCAAGCCAGTCCCAGGGTCAGGCTGGCTTTTTAAAAAAAATGGCATTTTTCTTCTTGGGTCTATTGGACCAGAAAAATTTGGGATTTCTGAAAAATCCCAGATTCAGATACCATACTGGTATTGGGATCTGGGATTTTTCAGAAATACTGATTCTTTTCCCCAGTCCAATAGACCCAAACCGAACAAATGCCAAAAAATTTTTGCCCACCCCTAGAGGTACTATCTCCTAATGTAAACCTGTGTATGTTTCTACCCTGGGAAGAAGGGGCCTCTTGATTATTTCATCAGTCACATGATTTAGAGATTAAACAACAAGATCAGAATTGTCATGAGGTTGATGTCTGGAGGGCTCTTCAGTTTTATCTGGACAGAACTTCCTGTATCAAAAAGGCATCATTTATGTCATCCCAGGAGTCTCTCATATCCAGTGTTTCCCCTAAGCTGAGTTAGTGTGAGCTAGCTCACAGTTTTTTAGCCTCCGGCTCACACATTGTTGTCCCAGCACAGGAAGGATGGCTCCAGAGCAAACTAATGTATGCAGTAGCCAAATTGCTCGCTCACAACTTTAATGCCAGTAGCTCACAAAGTTGAATTTTTGCTCACAAGACTCCACAGCTTAGAGGGAGCATTGCTCATATCCCAAAGGTTTTAAAGTGCCCTCTAGCCTCTCCTGCCAAACCCCCCGGAATTCTTGTTGTGAATTTTAGAAAGGAAGGCATATGACCCGCCACTGTCATTTCAAAGTGGTATTGACCTGTTTTGCTGAACAGCAGGCTATATGTGGGAAGACAGAGACTCCTGGGTTCAGTTACACACACACAGATATTCTTCAGAGCTGGCTTTCTATTATAGATTTAGTATAGTGTTGATGTTATGGGCCAAAGATCTGTAAGGAGAAGCCTGTCTATAGAGAAAAGTCTGGACCTGCTTCTGAAGGAAGGACAACCCTTAAGGTTTTTAAATGACCTCTTTTGAGAACGGGAATTCAGAGTTAGAATTTCCCTTTTTTCTTTCATTCCATATAATTTGAGGTACTTGATGATAGACCTGATGGAGGTTGATGTACTTGAGAAATTTTCTCACTCTATTAAACATAATGCTTGAAAAGACTGTGATCCTGTTTGCATGGGATTCATTGCTGATATGACCTATGCATAAATAATTGTTACCTTAGCATACAATTTCAAATGTTCCACCAGAGCACAGAAAAATGAGTATATACTTCCAACAGTTAATATAATATGACATTGTAGAAATAGCTTCCCAGTGTTTTACATGCACCTTTTATCTCCATAATAGAAGCACACCTTCAAAACCAATTACTCAAAGAAGATACTTCATTAACAAACATAAAATTATCTTGTTGTCTTACTTTGTTTCTAGGAAGAAGATTATATAGTGGAAAGCTTCAGTTGCCAATTACTTTTCTTATAAACCCATATTAGCCACTAAATGGGTCAAGTAACTGCTTGAATAATACCAGCTCTAGGACAACTTTTACCTTATTGCTGTTGTTTGCTGGCTTTTTCAAACCTTGTTTTCCTAAAGGAAAGGTTGTATAAGGGATAGCTATTACAAACTAGTCATCTTTTTTATAAAATTCCCAAACTATATATTTTGTCTATTGAAAAAATGGAAATCTGAAACCATATATTTTAATTTGAACTGTGGAGGGCACTTAATTTTACCAGGGCAACAGATGAGCTTCAAGCAATAGCATTCTTAACTTGAAGTGAGAAATTGAGTTCGCAGAGTAAATAAAAACAAGATTGAAGGTTTAAATCCTCTGCTAGGCTTTTTGAACTTATATGCTCATTAAATGTTTATTGGAGTGGCGGGATTACGAAGGATTTGGAGAGCTTCATCAACTGGAATATAGTTAATCACTAAGTAAAACACTACATTTGATAAAGTGTTTCTCACGATGCCACACTCAATCCATCTTAATGAAAACCACTTCAAACTGATTTAATTTGAGAGCACTTCGCAGCCAAGAGTGCATGTAGACCTTGTTCTTTTTCATAAGGAATTTTCACTGTTGTCTGAGCCGAGGGTGCTCTGTACAAATTCATCTTCAGTGATTGAACAAGAACCACTTTCTTTTAGCTTGCTTTCCTTCATGGGTAAAACATCTAGTAGATTTTATGACTATAAAGAAAGATGAGAGCTGATTTAAACACAAAAAATTAAAGCAAAAAATAAGTTATTTTTTTCTTAAAACTTTAGTTTTATGTGTTAAAACTACAGTGTGTTGTCATTTGATATTCCATTTTATCAATAAGAATGCATTATTGTAGCTAAATTTAAACTTTATTGACAACCTTAGTTTTAGAATGTTTTGTGGTTCTTATATAAATTATATGCTATGTGCTTTATTGTTTATGTATTGTGGAATAGTATAGGCTGTACTAATAGGAGAGGCTGTACAATGTCAAAATATAGTTTAACCCAGATCTATCTTTAAATAATTATCTAAAATTCTATTCTTATTTGATATTATTCACTTGGCCATCATTGGCCATTGCTTTTATGTGCATGAGTGCCACATTTAAAATTCTCAGAAGCAGAACAGCTGAATCTGTACACTACAATGTCTGTTCACAACGGAGCCTGGATTTACAGATGCTACATATTCAGCTCGTAATTTTGTGGATAATAATAATAAGAAGATATTGGATTTATGCCCCGCCTTTCACTTGGAGTCTCAGAGCGGCTTACAAACTCCTTTCCCTTCCCCACAACAAGACCCCCTGTGAGGTGGGTGAGGCTGAGAGAACTCTGACACAAACTGCTCTTTCAGGAACAGCTGTGCCAGAGCTTGTGACTGACCCAAGGTCACATCAGCAGGTGCAGGTGGAGGAGTGGAGAATCAAACCCGGTTCTCCCAGATTAGAGTCCGCACACTTAACCACTACACCAAACTGACTCTCAATTTGATAGCAATTTGAAAACATTATAAGAACATAAGAGAACCCAATGTTGGATGAGGCCAATGGCCCATCCAGTCCAACACTTTGTCACACAGTGACCAAAAATACCAGGTGCCATCAGGAGGTCCACCAGTGGGGCCAGGGCACTAGAAGCCCTCCCACTGTTGCCCCCCCAAGCACCAAGAATACACAGCATCACTTGCCCCCGACCAAGAGTTCCTATCTATACTTTGGGGCTAATAGCCACTGATGGACCTCTGCTCCATATGTTTATCCAATTCCCTCTTGGTCGTCCATGCTTGTAGCCACCACTACCTCCTGTGGCAGTGAATTCCATGTGTTAGTCACTCTTTGGGTGAAGAAGTACTTCCTTTTATCCGTTCTAACCTGACTGCTTAGCAATTTCATTGAGTGCCCACAAGTTCTTGTATTGCGCGAAAGGGAGAAAAGTACTTCTTTCTCTACTTACTGTATCCCATGCATAATCTTGTAAACCTCAATCATGTCACCCCTCAGTCGTTGTTTCTCCAAGCTAAAGAGCCCAGTGTGCTTTAACCTTTCTTCATAGGGAAAGTGTTCCAACCCTTTTATCATTCGAGTTGCCCTTTTCTGCACTTTTTCTAATGCTATAATATCCTTTTTGAGGTGTGGTGGTCAGAATTGTACACAGTATTCCGAATGAGGTCACACCATTGATTTATACAGGGGCATTATGATACTGGCTGATTTGTTTTCAATTCCCTTCCTAATAATCCCCAGCATAACGTTGGCCTTTTTAAAAATTGCAGTCGCACACTGCCTCAACATTTTCAGTGAGTTATCTACTATGACTCCAAGATCTCTCTCTTGGTCAGTCTCTGCCAGTTCGGACCCCATCAATGTGTATTTATAGTTAGGATTTTTGACCCCAATGTACATCACTTTGCACTTGGCCACTTTGAACCCCATTTGCCATGTTGATACCCATCCTCGACAGATCCCTTTGGAGTGCCTCACAATCCTCCCTGGTTCTCACCACCCTGAATAATTTAATGTCATCCGCAAATTTAGCCACTTTACTGCTTACTCCCAACTCCAAATCATTAATGAACAAGTTAAAAAGCATCAGACCCAGTACTGATCCCTGCGGTACCCCACTGCTTACTACCCTTCACTGTGAAAATTGCCCATTTAGATTCACACTCTTGTTTCCTATTAATTAGCCAGTTTTTGATCCACAAGAGGACTTGTCCTCTTATCCCATGTCTGAATTTGGACCATATTCAGATGTCACAAACTAACTTCAGTTTTGGAGATAAGAACCTAGTATATTCTTGGTCTCTTGCACTCTCTCACTTCTCCCCTCATGTGCAGAGCCAAGACAGAAGACTGCCTGGTTTAGGAAGGCTTTGATCTAATCACAGTTTGAACAATTTGAGGGTTTTTTCCCTTAACCACAAACCAGTATTCTAAACCACACTATAACTTTAAGTTCTTGCAGTTAATGAAAACATTCTGCTTCATTTTATAGTGAGAAAAATCAAATATGCAGTTAGTTCAGAGATGAAGAAGATCTGCCTGGTCAGTATTGTTGTGCCCAAAACATATGCTGTATCTGTACTCCAAAAAATATTTGAGATACTGAAAATAGCACATTCATTATGGCATGTCTGTCTCCTGTTTGCAGATGAGTAGAAGGGCAGGGTAGGCATGCATCAATACTATCCTTACAAGAAAATACTAGTATTAAAATGACTCCTCAATTCCTCTTAAGCTCTCCAAAGAATTCTGGCTGAGGATGACACCTGTACTCAGGGGTCGTTTTGTAGAAAAAGAGCTAGGGGGAACTCATTAGCATAACTCATTAGCATATGCCACACCCCCTGACATCACCAGAAGTGTGTCATGAGGCCACACACCCCTGACATCACCGTAAGTGTGTCATAAGGCCACACCCCCTGCCATCACCGTAAGTGTGTCATAAGGCCACACCCACCACTCAGTTAGTCTTAGTCTTAGTCTTTTTTTATTATTAATTTTATTTTCAATTTTTCCAAAATAGTATACATAAAGAATTCTTCCATTACATACAACTGGGGGTTAACCTCACACATTATCTTCATACCAATTAATGGCTTTTTGCCATTTCTGTTTAAATTGTCCCTCTGTTTTACCCGCTAAAACATATTTAATTTATCCATTTCAATTACTTCATAAAAAGTGCTTATCAAAACTTCTTGGCTCGGCAAGCTGTCTGACTTCCAGTTCTTTGCAATAGCTATCCTGGCCATTGTGATTAAATAAACAATAATACATTTTTCATTAAATTTAAGTCCATCAGGCGTGATATTTAACAAGAAGATTTCAGGTGTAAGCGCTAGATCTATCTCTGTGATCTCTTTTATCAGCTGTTTAGTGATTTTCCAGAAACTTTGTATTTTTTTGCATTTCCACCATATGTGGAAATACGTTCCGATATTGTGCTTGCACCTCCAGCAATTTCCTGAGACATTTGTATAGCATTTTTGCAACCTATCTGGTGTCCAGTACCACCTATATATCATTTTTATTATATTTTCTCTATAGGATATTGCTCTCAAGAAGTTAATTGACTTTCATGTTTTCCCCCATTCTTTCCTTTCTATATTCCGCCCTAGGTCTCTTTCCCATTTAGTCATTGTTGGTTTTTTCCAATCCTCCAATAAATCATCTTCTAATAGGAAATTATACGTTTTTTGAATCAATGTTTCCTTATTTTTCAACCATATCTTATCTAGTTGTGTTTCTGTATTATAAAAGTCCATTTTTTAATCTTTTGTAAATCTTGAGATTAATTGGTTTTTTTCCCAGATCGTAAGATTTAAGATCATTGCTTGGAGATCTTGCCACGATTTTAGTTGATTTTTATCATCTGTTAAGGCTTGATATGTTCTAATTTTATTCTCATCTAATAAATTCAGAAGTATAAAGGCCTCCAAGGGGGATACCCACTTTGGAATTTTCTTGTAATATTTTTCTTTTATTTTCTTCCATATTTTCATTAATGGGCCTCTTATTATATGATTTGAGAATTTTTTGTATATTTTATCCTTTTCGTACCACACATAGTACAATGTGTAAATTGTGGCCTTCTAGTTTTAGTAATCTTCTATCTTCCAGCAATACCCAGTCTCTTATCCATCCCAGTGAAGCAGCCTGGTAATACAAGTTCCAATCTGGGAGACTGAGACCACTTCTAGTTTTTCTCTCTCTCAGGAGTTTCAACTTTATTCTGGCCTTTTTCCCTTGCCATATGAATTTTCTTGTCAGGTTATTTAATTCGTCAAAAAACTTGTTATTTTTAAGTATTGGAATACATTGCGCTAGGAATAATATGCGCGGCAAGACATTCATTTTTATGGTCGATATTCTTCCCATAAATGATATTTGTAAATCTTGCCATCTTAACAAGTCTTTTTTGATGCCTTCCATAGTGACCTTATAGTTATTTTCATATAAGTTATTATTATTACATGTGATGTTTATACCTAAGTATTTAACTTTTTTGACGATTTCTATATTAGTATTCTTTTGTATTTCATCTATCTCTTCTTTATTACAATTCTTCGTCAGCAATTTTGTTTTATTTATATTCACTTTCAGGCCCGCTACTTCTCCGTATTCTCTTATTCTTTTTAATAGATTTTTTATCGACGATTTTGGGTCTTCCAGGATATAAACTAGATCGTCCGCAAACGCTTGTAAAGGTTAGTCTTAAAGGTGCTATTTGTTAGTCTTAAAGGTGCTATTTGAACTCTTGGACTATTTTGCAGCAACAGACTAACACAGCTACCTCGAGGAAGCTCCTGGATGGGGCTGAGAGTTCTTGCAGAGGCCACATGGAGTGGCCTCGGCCAGGCAGAGGGGGAGGACGCCAACTTACCCTCCTGCTTCTTCTGCAGAATGAAGCTGGAAGAAGGGGGCGGTTGGAAGAAGGGGTGGGGCTTCGTCGTGTGCCCCACCCCCTGCACCTCACCCGGGGGAACTGCAATCCCCCGCGATCCCCCCTGAAATGACCTCTACCTGTACTCTTCCTTCTGCTGTTGGGAATATCCCCCGCAGCACAGCTGAGCATCTTGCCCCCCCAATTGTATTAGTTAAAAGATTTACCTTTCCATAAATGCCTCTGAAACCAGATTCTTGTGCTGAGTCCCATAATGAGCACATGAAACCTTCTCGTTCCAAAGTGATTACAAAGATGCAGGAACATGAACTCACTCTTTTTGAGGGTTTTATTTTATTGGGAAGTCTTGCTTGCTTCTTTGGATTATCTAAGGGTCAAACTAGATAAGACAGAGATTGCAGATCCCCCAGCATCTTTTTAAGATAAATCATAACTGCAAAAGTGGGGATTCACAGGGGAGGGGTCTTCCCATCTCCCACCTTTGTTTCCTTGCCTTTCTCCCATCCCCTTTCTCAATCTCTCTCTTTTCCTCCCTTTCCCACCCCTTCTCTCACAGTCTTCCTGTCTCTTTCTCTCTCTTCCTTCTTCTCCCTTCTCTCACAGTTTTCTTCTCTCCCCCTTGCTCCCTCTTCTGTTTTCCTCTCTCTCTCCTCCATTTGTTTCAGTCTTGCCCCCCTCTACTTCACTACCTGCCTTCTCTCACAGTCTTCGTTGAGTACTGAGCCTAACCCCAATAGACCCAGCTTGGGGTTACCGAACAATAGACTGCTAGGAACCTGGGACAAACCTATGGCCTAGGAGTGCCTCTGTAAATAACCTATCCTGGGTAGGGTGTGTGTGGGGGGTGTGGTGTTGGGTACGAATTTAAGCAGGGCTCCAGTCCTGCTAGTTTGTCTTTAGTTGAGCTGTTATCACAATAAAGCATGAGCTGATCACTAACGCGTGTTGAACCCAGTATATTTCACTGACGACGAAGGTGGTATCCTGATGGGCGGGCCTGCT
Source organism: Gekko japonicus (assembly GCF_001447785.1). Classification (NCBI taxonomy): domain Eukaryota; kingdom Metazoa; phylum Chordata; class Lepidosauria; order Squamata; family Gekkonidae; genus Gekko; species Gekko japonicus. The sequence goes on along the minus strand of NW_015172033.1, from coordinate 596,237 downwards.
CACAACAGCACCACACCACGCAACGAGCTTCCAAGCCCCATGCCTCACACCGCTCCTAAGACCATGGCTGCCGCATCAGGACATCTGCCCAAATTCAACCCTGCACACCCAGAGCTGTGGGAGACCTGGGTGGAATGCCTGAAATATTTCATCTTATTCTAGGGCATCATCAATGCCGACAAGAAAAAGGCCCTGCTGCTCAGCAGATGTGGAATTGCCACCCTTTGGCTGGTCCAGGGTCTTGTCGCACCCAACACCCTGGAAGTGACCCCTTACGAGGACCTCCTGAAGGTGCTCACCGACCACTTCGCACCCCAGCCCACCAAGATGGCGTGCCGCGTGGACTTCTTTTTGCGCCAACAGAAGCCCAATGAGGTGGCCAACGACCTTCACCGGCTAGCCCTCCACTGTGGGTTCTTAAACCTTGACGAGACCCTGCTCAACCGGCTTGTCATGTGTATCCAGGAACCAAAGCTATGCCGCAAGCTCGTCAGCCATAAGGAGTTAACCCTGGTAACAGCACATTGCCACATGGCATGCGCCTGTCGCTCCAAAGGCAACCGGAGACACACAACAGCCCACCAGGAGTCCACAGAGCTAAACACAACTGCCATCCGCCAGTACGAGGTACTGAACTTGCCCTGGGACACCCCCCAGAAAATAAAAGTGGCTGTGCTTATAGAGGGAGCGCCTTGTGAGATGGAACTGAACACCGGTTCCTCCACCTCTATAATTTTGGAAGAGACTCTCCGGAGGCTCTGTCCCCAGGGGGTGGGGCTTAAGCCTGCTGGCTTTACCCTCAGGGACTTCCAAAAAAACAAGGTGGCCATCAAAGGGTGGGGAGGTTTCATGTCCCAGTAGTCAGCCACGTCCTGGCATCCCTAGCAGGAGCCAAGGTCTTCAGGAAACTGGACTTGGCACAGGCATACTGGCAGCTTCTGGTTGACGATGTACTGCCGAGGCCCAGACGATTGTGATGCATAGGGGCACGTTCCGGGTTCGGCGACTGCAGTTCAGGGTCAGTGTCAGCCCGGAAATCTTCCAAAATCTAATGTACTCTCTCCTTAAAGGAATTCCCGGGGTCCAGCCATTTTTCGATGATGTTATAATTGCTGCCCCCTCGGACGAGGATTTTGCCATCCATCTCCATGCATCCTGCAAAGGTTCCATGATGCCGGCTTCAAAGTAAAGAGAGAAAAGTGTCTCCTGGGGGTTCTGCGGATTGAGTTCCTGGGGTTCGCCGTCGATGCATGGGGCATCCATCCTGCCGCCAACAAGGTCTGCGCCATTGTCAACACTCTGACCCCTACATCCAAGCAGGAGCTCCAAGCCTTCCTGGGCCTGCTGAATTTTTATAACTTGTTCCTGCCCCATAAAGCTGCAATCGCGAAGCCACTGCACCGGCTACTTGACAAACAGGCCCCCTGGGTCTGAGGCCAGAAGCAGGCTGCTGCGTTCCGTGCCGTCAAGGAGCTGCTCACCTCAAACGCGGTCCCGGTGCACTTCGACGAGGCGCTTCCCATCGTCCTTGCCTGCGACACATCCCCGTACAGGGTGGAAGCCATCCTCGGTCACCAGCTTCCTGACGGCAGAGAGGTTCCCGTGGCCTATTACTCACGCACCTTATCCTCGGCTGAGCGCAACTACGCGCAGATCGATAAGGAGGCCCTGGCAATTGTGGCAGGAGTGAAATAATTCCACAGTTACCTCTACGGGCGGCCCTTCACCATCGTGACAGATCATAAACCCCTACTAAGCATGCTGACCCCAGACCGCCAAACTCCGCAGATGTTGTCCCCCAGGGTGCTGGTCCATCTTCCTGGTGGGCTACCAGTATGCCCTGCACCACCACCCTGGGAAGTCGATGAGACATGCAGCTGCCCTCCTGTGACCCGGACCCCGCTCCGGCCCACCAGATCCTGCTTTTGGAGGACCTTCTCAACCACCATCTCCAGGTGTCGGACGTGTTCTGCCACACTGCCAGGGACCACGTCCCCTCCCACATTTTGGACTGGGTGAGGAGGGGATGGCCCACTGGCGACTTGGGCCCAGAATTCATGGTGTTTTCCTCCCGCCGGGACGAACTGTCCGCCCACAAGGGGTGCCTGCTATGGGGAAGCCGGGTCGTGGTGCCAGCTCCATTGTGCCAACAAGTTCTTGCGGCACTACACGAAACACATCTGGGTATCGTACGGATGAAGGCACTGGCCCGCAGCTATGTCTGGTGGCCTGGCATGGACAGCAAAATTGAGGACTGTGTTAAGCGCTGCCAGGAGACCCGTCCGGAACTGCCCTGAGCACCGACAAGACAGTGGGAGTCGGTCGACTTCCGGTTTTGGTGCTTCTGATGGTGGCCGTGGTCCTCGGTTGCTCCCAAAGAAGCGGTCCGTGAGCTTGCAGTATGGAGGGGGCACAATTGTCCACGCTCCCCAGGAGCTCTGCGAATGAGCTTCTAGCCATGGGGATTAAGTGCGCTTCTCCCCCAGGCAGGCAGCTGGTGGATCGAGGCATTCTGGTGCCCCGAAGGTCACCCCGCAGAGCTCCTGAATGGGACTAAGAGCAGCACACTGGAACAAGCGCTTGGTGATCCAGCAGAATTCTCTGTTAAAGTGATCCCATAATTGAACTGTGAGTCAAAAGTCTAAGTGAAAATGCCTGAAAACTAGCTGAAAGCCTCCCCTTTAGAAGCAGAGGGGGGGAGGGAACTCTCTCCCGACAAGAAAACAAATGAACTTTTGGCAGTAAATTAAAGGGGAGGCGGGCTAGAGAAACAAGGCGAACTGAAAAAAAGGACATACAAGAACTTACCCGACTTTTCGAAGGTTTATAGAGACTTTAGTAACTTTAAACAAAAGTAAACAATCTGAAACATGGCGCCTCTCAAGAAGGAGGAGAAGGACAAGCAGTCAAAACTGAGACCTCCTTCTGGAAGTGCCAGCCCTGCGAGTTCTGCCCCTAGACAGGACACAACTGCTGATCTCCAAAGGATGCTGACTGAGGCATTGCGACCCCTGCTGGAACAAGTCACGGCATTGCACCAAAAGCTGGATGCACAACAAGCACAACTTAATGAGACTGTGAAAAAAATGGAGAGCTTAAAGAAGTGGATGCCAATACCAAGAAGCTGAAAAAACAACTGCAGGTGATGGGAAAAAAGAGGCTAGCTGACAAGTCTCATTTGTTGCAGCTACAAATGGAAAGAGCAAGCTATGTTCTAAGATTTCAAGGAGTTTCTCAAGAGAAAGAGGAGGATCTGAAGCAGATCATGTATGATGCTATTGCCCCGGTAGCAGATATTAAAGCGGATACACTTCAAAATGAAATAGATACGATCTATAGATACTATTTTGAATATACAAGAAGGAATAATCTGCCCAGGGAAGTGATGGTGAGATTCTCCAGAAGACAAGTGAGGGATCAAATCCTTAAAGCTACAGGTGAAACTACCTTGAAGATTAAAGACAAAGAAATTAAAATCATGAAGGACATTCCATTTAAAATAAGGAAGAAAAGGAAGAAATATAGAGACTTAGTATCATACTTACAGAAAAATAACATATCCTACAGATGGAATTTGCCCGAAGTCATAATCTTCAAATTTAAGGATAAGAAAGAAAAAATCAACACTACAGAAAAGGCAATGGAGTTTTTGCAACGTTATAATTGTCCAGCAGGTGAAGAAGACAAGAAGAAAGATGACAGCACCAAGGAGAGCAATGAAGACGGAGAAGTGGCGTCTTCCGATGAGGACTCAGACTCAAATCTTGGAGCTGCAGCCCCCCCAAAAAACTTATTAGTTAAGAAAGAAAAAGGATAGATACTGAGTTATTTTTTCTAGAGTACTTTAGATGAGTACTAATTGTTTCTTGTATTGTTCTTTATTAAGTCAAATGCGTAGGCGATTTATATTGTTTTGATTACAGGATGAAGATCATGATTGACCACATACAATGAACTGTAATCGAATTTTAAGCTAGAAGCTAATTTTAAAAGCATTATGTATGATCACCATCTCTTGGGGTTTTAGTGGGTTTGCTTTACTTTCTCCCTTAGATTGTAGATCCCCTTCCTATTTTTTCATTGTAGTTTTTAGAAAATGCAAATTAAAAAAATCCCCTATGGGGGGTTAAAAAAAAAAGACAGTGGGAGTCCACCCAACGACCATGGTCCCAGTTACACATAGACTTTGCGGGCCCCTTTCAGGGGCAGATTTTCTTCATATTAGTGGACTCCTACACAAAGTGACTAGAGGTAGTTCTGGTCCCTTCCACCTCACCCCAAGCAGCAATCTGTGCCTTCCACGTTGCTCACGTTGGGGGCGTGGCCCAGATCGTCAGGGGGAAAACCCCTCAATATCTAGAAACTGTTGGAAGTGTAAAATAAATGTGGGAACTTTTTTCCACATGTGGTGGTATTGTGGTAGAGTACATAAATACTGGAAGATGATACAGAAATTAATATCAGAAATAACGAATATAAATATGGTTTTTTCTCCTGAAATAGTGTTGCTAAATGTGATCCCGGATTGTTATAAGCAGAACGATAAATACTTTTTAATTAATTTGTTTGTTTGTTTGTTTGTTTTTTCAATTTTTATCCCGCCCTCCCGGCCTAGGCTGGCTCAGGGCGGCTTACAACAAGTAAAATCTCAATGCAATAAGATAAAATCACATAAATTATTATAAATACACTGTTTAAACTCAAACATATGTCATAACAACTGCTAGAATCTTACTAGCCAAATACTGGAAGCAAGAAGAACTCCCCACCAGAGAAGTAGTTTGCAAGATATTAGAAATAGCAGAAATGGACAAGTTAAGTTTAATACTTCAAGGGAAGGATGACAATATTTTCTATGTAAAATGGGTTCGGTTGTATAATTGGATCAATAAGGTATGGAAAATTTAGACTCAATTGTATAGAAATGACCTATGTGTAAATTGTTATAATTTGTGTAAAACTGATAAACTTTAAAAGGGGGTGGGGAAGAAAACAAGACTCCTCAGTTCTACCTCTTACCTAAAATACATAAGAGAATGTCGCCAGTCCCTGGGAGGCCCATATTCTCAGGGTGTGGCTCCATTTTAGAACCACTGGCTAGCTATTTGGATGATTTTTAAAAACCTTTTATTCAAAAAATTAACACTTACCTAAAAGATACTATGGATTTTGGGGGGCATGTAGAGGTGACCCAGATGGAATTTGAGGACATGCTGTTTGTCACACTTGATGTGGTGTCATTATGAGCCAACATTCCTCATGATGAGATCTTAGAGGTACTTCAAACTACATTAGACATGAGGGAGAATGCTCAAACTCCTCCCACTGCCTTTTTATGCCATATAGTAGAATTGTGCCTAAAAAGAAATTACTTCCAATTTAAAAAAAAATTTTTTTGGTAAATCTCTGATACCACAATGGGATGCACGTTTGTATCAGAACTAGCTAACCTATTTATGAGCATATCTGAAAATCAGTTCATCCTCAATGTTAATATCTATGCGGATAACATCATTATTATAAATGCTTTTTGGATATCTTTTTGATTTGGAGACGTCCCGTACAACTTTTATTGGCATTTAAGCAGTTCATTAATGGCTTGCACAAAAGCATCAAATTTGAAATGAATTATGATAGTAGTGAGATTAATTTTTTAGATGTCAACATTAAAAGGGTGGGGAATAAAATTGAGACCAGCACTTATAGGAAACCTACAGATGCTAATTCTTTTTTTGGCTAGTGATAGTTTTCATCCACCGCATCTAAAGAACCTGCCTTTTTCTCAGATGCTGAGGATTAGGAGGAACTGTAGCCTCTATTCTGATTTTGAAAAACAGGCTACGCTATCAATGAATCAGCCCACAAGGGTTGCCTACTGTGGGGGAGCCGGGTGGTGGTGCCTGCTCCTTTGCTCCAGCAAGTGCTATCGGCTATGTACGAGACGCATCCCGGAATTGTGTGGATGAAAGCACTGGCCCGCAGTTACATGTGGTGGCCAGGCATGGATAGCGAGATAGAGGCCTGGGTCAAGCGCTGCCAGGCCTGCCAAGAAACCCAACCTGAACCACCCAGGGCACTAGTGCAGCAGTGGGAGTCCACCCACAACCCGTGATCCTGAGTACACTTGGACTTTGCTGGCCCTTTCCAGGGGCAGATATTCTTCATTTTGGTTGACTTGTACACCAAGTCGCTGCAGGTAGTGCCTGTCGCCTCCACCTCCTCCAAAACAGTGATCTGGGGCTTCAGATGTATCTTCAGCACACACGGCCTGCCCAACACGGTAGTGACAGACAACGGGACAGCCTTCACCTCGGGGGAATTCCAAGAATTTATGGGCCACTATCTCATCCGGCACATCCGCTCCACTCTCTTCCACCCAGCCACCAATGGACAAGCAGAGAGGATGGTGCGGACCATGAAGGAGTCACTCTGATGGATCATCCATGGAGACTGGGACCATAGACTCGCAGCCTTCCTTTTTGGCCACCGGATTTTTGGCCTAACCACTTGACTGGACAGACTGCACCCAGATCGAGCCCCTGAGCATCGCCAGGCAACAGAGAACCAGGAAGCATCCAGAGGATTTCCCCCCAGCAACTCTTTCTACGCAAGGAACTTTCCTAGTGGTCCTGCCTGGGTTCCTGCCAAAGTCATCAGAGTTACGGGGCCTTTGTCCTACGAGGTATTGACCGACGATGGTCAAGTTATCCATAGACACATAGACCAGCTCCACTGCTGTCTACTTCCAGTTGACCCGTGGGGGGGTGTTCAGTTTGTGGCCTGATGCTTTGCACAGATTTTTGCTATGACTTTCTTAAGCAAAGAAAGTACTCCATTAAAGCATTTTTAACTGCAATTCAAGGAACCTCATATATGCAATTGTATGTAAATGTGATCTTATCTATGTGGGGTACACGTCTAGACCAATTAAGACCAGGATAGGGGAGCACAGAAGCTGCATCCATCTGAAAAGGAAGAATGCTCCATTGGTGAATCATTTTACAACAGCCAGTCACAGCAACAGAGACCTTTGCTTCTTGGCATTGCAACAAGTCGGGGCTGTTAACTTCCAGCTTATTGAACGTCTGAAGGCCAGAGAACTATTTTGGATTCATGCTCTCACATCTTTAACTCCCTTGGGCTTGAATGAACAGGCGGACTGGTGTGCAGTGTGAATTTATGACAGTATGGTGTTTTGTTTTGCGGTTCCTGTGTTAAATTGATCTGATGTGTATATGTATTCAATGTCTATGTCTGCTGCCACACTGCTGGAGGGCCTGTGTGTAACCATGACTAAGCATTCCTTTGGGATTGCAGCAGCCATGACTAAGCATTTTACTAGGATTGCATCATCCAGCACCAAACTATAAAGGTTAACCACACCTACTCAATAGCACTGCTATCTGCTTGAGGACACTCTAGCTTTGACTAAGATAGCCACACAGGTGCTTTTTGGACCAGAATTGGAAGGTAGTTTTTACATTATTGATTTTTTAAATTCCAGCTATTATATTGGCTTTTATTTACTGCACTAGCTTTTAAAATATACTTTATTTTTTAGATTTCTAATTCTGCAGCTGTGCATTTTGCACCAGACACGTGACTCTCATCTTTAGAAGCCTCACAAACATCTTTGTCTTGTGTCTATAGATCTTGCTGCTTAAGTAAGTAGTATAGCCATTTTTACTACACTGTAAGTTAAAAAATATTTGATTATTCATATTCAATTTTCTTTTTCCTTTTTTCTACAGCTTTCCTTTTCTTGGTCCAGTATTAACTTGTTGGTCATCTTATTGTAATATGTAACATTGTAACGTGTGCCTCAAACTGTTTGACCTCTGAAGAAGGCCCCCAATAGGGCAGAAATGCGTCAGGTCATATGTATTGGCTCTTGTGTTCAGGCCACTTGAACTTTTCAACGAGGCTTTCATTGGGCCCTTATTTGTTTTTAACTGCCTTTCTAATAAAAGGTGATGCTGCCACCACTCTGGTTCCAGGCTCCCTTGAGAAGGCCCAGAGTACCCTCCCAAGACCTTTAGACCTCCCTTTTGGCCGAATAATAGGCGTGATGACCAGGCAGAGTACAACAAGTAAAAGGTTTATTTGGTAGGAGGTCAAACAACAAGGTGCAGAATAATAATAGTAACTGGGTGAAAAGAAAAGAAATCAAATGCCCTAACGCGTCTAAATATATACTGTCCCTAGCTCACTATTCCAAGTGACACTAGACTACTCACCCTTCCCTCAGGATGAGGGTTTCTTCCTGCAGCAGCCTTCCTTCTGGCTCTGCCCTCTGGAAGAAAGAACAGCCTTTGCTCTGACACCAGCCCTTTTGTTCCCCAGCCCTCTTCTTTCCTATTGGTCAATTTTGGCTCCAAAACCTCTCAGGGGCTTCTGGGAGTTGTAGGCCCAGCCTCACCTACTGCTAGCCAGGCTCCCTGGGCCTAGTAGGCCTCTGGTGGCACAGCCCAGATCATGACAGCCCCCACCAGACCAAATCATGGGGTCCTTCCCTGGATCCCCATTGATGCGGTCTCCACACGGGATTTAGGCTGTGGTTAGCCCTTTCAACTCACTCAACATTAACATATGAAAACAATAATAAAACAGTATTCTGATCAACATTAAAGAGAATACAACATCAGGTTAATGAATTGCAGGTCCTCCTGGGTCAAAG
>NW_015172033.1:583088-587379 GCF_001447785.1 Gekko japonicus | reverse complement strand
CATCATCAGTAGTAGCAAGGCTTTTGCTGGGAGTAAGTTCTAAATTGGGTCTGAACCCTGCCATTGAGTTCAGAGGTTTTGGACATTCTGCTTTTGTATTGGCTTCAGATGGATGCCTGGCTACTATATCCTGTAACCTATACAGTGCTCTTGGTCTCAAATAGTCTGAATTGAGCCTCTGAAGTTCATTAAAAAGCTCAATTAGGACATGAGGGTAAGCTTTGTTTTGAGATATCAGTGTAGTAGGATCCATGGAATCTGGCATGCTATTAAAGCTTTCCAGAGAGCCTTCATCAAATTCTCTTCTCCTGCTGGTGTCAGGTTGACTTTCATGATTAACACTAATGGAATGTTGTACTGGTACTGCAAACTCAGTCTTGAGGAACAACTGGCTCTCTTTTCCTCCACTCTGATGGTCATTTACCCAAGTCAGCCTACTGTTCTCCACTTCCTCTTCAGGTGGCTTCACAACTCTTGGCTTTTCTGCTCCAGCTGTGGAACTACTTTCAAAGGGCTGTGGAAATGCCATCTCTTCAGTTTTCCCAGTAGTGTTAGGTTCTCGTTGCTGATGCTGTTGTTCACTGGTTTGAGCAGCATAGTTACGTGGAAAGTCATCCAAACTAGATGGGATCATGGAATCAAAGTTGATACGGACTTCTTCCGTGCTGGTGTCCTCCTCTTGATCCTTCTGGAATGCAGTCAGAGTCACTGGAGGAGACTCTACCACCATCGGCTCTGCAACAGGGTCTGGAGAAGTTGCCAGGGTGTGCTCACCTTGCTGCTGCTTCTCAGACCGATGATGGGTGAACACCCCTATGCAGACATCAGTTTGCTGGCTAGGTTCCTCAGAAATATCTTCAAAGTCCTTTAAGAACTGCACTGCCATCTCAGGTTCATGGACTCCGGGTTCCACAGTCATCTGCTCCACTAAATCTTCCCCCACAAACAGGGCTACCAGGGTATAATTGTGCACAGCTACCTTCCACGATCCACTCCAGCCTTCCTTATACAGAGGATACTTCCTTCTATCCCCTTGTACATCAGCATCTGGAGGAAGTGAAGGTGGCTCTTTTCTCAACTTTGCCATTTTCAGCTCATGCACCATCCTCATTCTCTCCAGTTCTCTCTGGGCTGCCTTCTGTCTCTCTTCCTTCAGTATAACATTTTGCTTCACTAAAACATGGAGTTGACATGTATATAACTTATGTATTTGTGAGTCCTTAAGCATTCCATACAACTGAAACAAATATATAAAATTCATCTAAAAAGGGCTGGTCAGAGAAGAAATTTGAAAGAGAATAGTCACAGTGCCAGTATGTCTGAATCTTACCAGGAAAATGTTTACATTGATTTAAAGCCTAAAGTGCTCTAAGAATGAGGACCAGATCACATAAAATGTTTTGTCATTGTATGTAAATAATTTTAAATATTGGAAATAACATTGCTTAGTGTTATACAACATATTTTTCATGTGGAAGTTCCTAGGTCCAATCCCTGATCACTGGTGGTGATGCTAGTCTGAGATCTTTGGAAGCTGCTGCTGGTTGGAATGCACTGTATTAGATGGGCTAATGGCTTACATGTATAAGGCAACTTTATGAGTCTATTGTTCACAGGTTTACAGTTACAGTGCTTACTATTTATTAAGGATGATGAAACTGGTTTTTCATATCTTTGGTTGGTAGCTCAATATTTTTTTCAGGATGATTTTAAAAAGGCAATAAATGAAATTGTTGCTTGATTATGAATTTGCTTTCTTCCATTATTTCAGATTTGGATCTGTTTATATTATACTCTGAAAATTTTTCAGGGTGGTGAATCTAATAATGTGGTTAATGATACTTAATGATTAAAAATGTGCTGAAATCCTCTCTTTTCTCATTCCACCAAATGGCAGTATTGGCTCTGCTTGATTTTGGCATATCAAATGTGAGCTGAAAATGATCAAGTAGATTAACCCTAAATTGCTAAAGCGATCCATTTGAGAGAAGAGAGCTAATTTAGAACAAGTTAATTTCTCCATTCTTGTGTAATCTATATCTAGTATTTCAGAATTACAGCAGCTGTAATCTCAAATAGTTCTATGGCCTCTGCATTCTGTGTACACTAGATGAGTTTTTGCACATTCACTTAGAAAATTTATATGCTGCCTTTCCTGAGAGCTGTTCAAAGCATCTCAGAAGTAAAACCTCATGATATTATTAAAACACCATAAAATCATTCAAATTCACAAACCAGAGTCTCTATAGTGAACATGGTAACATTTGAGAGTGGGATATAAGTCAGTAAGTATGCTGTATGTATGTGCCAGGGAACTGCGTGTTTCTATAATACTTTCATGTGCTCCATGTGTTTACAGATGCATGCCTGTCCGTCAAATATTAGAGTGTTTATTGTGTGAAACATTGTACACACAACTTAGGCATGTCTGTCACAAAGCATACAGCAGCTCATAGATTTGCATGCTTTTATTCAAATATAGTAAATTTACTGGATTAATATTGATAATCCAGAGGTCTCCTATAACTATGCAACTAGCACTCGACTACCTATTAGCAGAGCTCCAGTCATGGGAAAGTTCTTTACTGCTTCCCTTCTTCTGCTGTATCCTACTGTGTCTTCTGAAACATTGCCTAGAATCATTCTGGTTCAATGTAATGTCTGCAGTGGCAGGGAAAAATTGACACAAAGTGTGTGTATATTGGCAGAAAGCAACCATAGAATCTAAACCAATATAACCTGCTTGCTGTTGTATCTATGCTTTATCCTGCTATCAAGATATATTTATCTAAACCAAAGATCATATTTTTAGTGTTTAACTCCTAATTTGACTATAAACTGATATGAATCTAAAGGGTGCATGTTTGGGTTTTGCTATATTTCATAAAATTGGTTTTCTAAAGGCTCTGCATATCTCTGTATTATAGCATCACAAGACACTTGTCTCTAATCTTATGTGGCAATTCTCTGGTAAGCTTTTATGTACAAACAGATGCTTATTCTTTTTTATGCATGTTATCATTTTTGGCCTCCTGACCTGGATAGCCCAGGCTAGCCCAATCTTCTCAGATCTTGGAAGATAAGCAGGGTCAGCCCTGGCTAGTATTTGGATGGGAGACCTCCAAGGAATACCAGGGCGATGACACAGAGACAGGCAATGGCAAACCACCTCTAAACATCACACTCAGATCACTTTCTGTAATATATTTGGGTGTCTATGTATGCTTACTTAAAAGTAAGTCCCCCTGAGTTAATTCCTCTTTAAGATGTATGGCTAGAATAGATTGTAGTTTTATTTTAAAACTAGCCTGCTGCCCGTGCTTCGCTACGGTATTTAAGTTTCATAAATCCAGTTATAATACTGATGATGTGAAATTTGAAATGTGACATTTGTTGTAGGAATTCTAACAGAGAAGATTGTAGTGTAAGGAATGAAGCGAGACATACGTACTTTTTCCCCTCTCTACTGAAGGACCTCTCTCTAGACCACATTGGTGGTTCTGCCCTCAGGTGCTAGGATCACCAGGCTGCTTGATGAGCTCACTCTGGAGCAGGCCACATAGAACTGTCCATTTAAGAAGCGTCGTCTGTTAAGTCAGCTCCTGGCTGCTTCTACGAAAGTGATGGCCTCTCTACTTGTGTTCCTGGACTGTTTTGCTCATATGGAGACTGTTGTTCTGAGCACCTCAGGGTGATCTTGCTGGTACTTGGCCTGTGCAGCTCAGTGCACTGCAGGAGGACTATGTGCAAATGTCTTTGCTGCATTCCTATGTTGCCTCCTCCTTGTAGCGTTGGTGTATCTGGCTTGACATTTGCCAGGAGCTTTCTTGGGGCCAGTAAGAGGTGAGAGGCATAAGGGGGAGTTGGTGTGAGGGAGTGGTGATGTGTTGGACATTTCTTTAGGTTCATGAAGGAGGCACACATTGAAATGGCTCCTAGAAATGTCCTTTACTATCTCCCCATAAACATTCATACCCTGGCCCTGCTCCTACACCTGACAGACACCGGCCTGTTTGGTGTTGGGGGGGATTGTAATTAAAGGCATTGGGGAGCTGCCTGTCCAATGTAGGAGGGGGAGGGGGGAGGAATATTAGAAGCCACTGTGGAGGCAGGGCTGGCAGGATCACTAAGGTGTTACTGCTGGGGCAGGCTCCCTGTCCAGTGTAGGAGGGGGAGGAGTATTAGAAGCCACTGTGGAGGTGGGGCTGCACCCGACAGACAACCGCCTGTTAGGTGTAGGAGGTTGGGGGAGTGTGTTGGAAGCCATCCTACCTCCTCTCATACACCTGAC
>NW_015172033.1:505625-582476 GCF_001447785.1 Gekko japonicus | reverse complement strand
CTGGCAGTGAGGCCCGAGCAGCTTGCAGCCACCGAGCCTCGTCGGTCTCCCCCCCGATCTCCTCCCCCTGGCTCTGGCAGCAAGGCCTGAGTGGCTTGCAGCCGCCAGGCCTTGCTGGTCTTCCCCGTCTCCTCCCCCACCCTCAGCTCTGGCAGCAAGGCCTGAGTCGCTTGCAGCCGCCAGGCCTCGCCGGTCTCCCCCCTGGTCCCCTCCCCCTGGCTCTGGCAGTGAGGCCTGAGCGGCTTGCAGCTGCTGGGCCTCATCGGTCTCCCCCCCCCCCCGGTCTCCTCCCTTACCCCAGCTCTGGCAGTGAGGCCCGAGCAACTTGCACCTGCTGGGCCTTGCCGGTCTCCCCCCTGGTCTCCTCCCCCACCCCGGCAGCCGCCGGGCCTCGCCGATCTTCTTCTTCCCCTTCCCCCCGGCTCCGGCGGTCTCCTCCTCCGCTGCTGCCGCTGATCTCCTCCTCCTCCGTCACTGCTGCTGATCTCCTCCTCCCTCCCCCTGCTCCTGCGGCAAGGCCTGAGCGGCTTGCAACCACCAGCCCGCCGCAGAGTTTCCAGAGCCTTCCCTGCACATGCGCAGGGAAGGCTCTTTTACTTTGGGGGGTTTATATATCCCCCCTATATTTTTTCTACTTTTTAGATTTTTGTGCACACCTGGGGACTGCCCCATGTGTGCAGGAAAATCTCCCTGCCCCCCAGGTGCCCCCGATGTGCAGATTTAGATATCCGCACGCAGGGGGCGCCTTCGCTATTAGATATATAGATGTAGCTTTAATCCTGAATGCAGTAGGCTGGAGGTAAAGATTATATCCTCTGTGCCAAGTCCTTCTTGGACAAAGCTACAGCCCAATACCTGCCCTCTCTATCCTTCTTCTATGAAGTTTCTCTGAGCGAGTCTATCCATGCTAGAAAGTAAACTTCGCCACAGTTAAGGTGGAGGAGGACTGGGAGCAGAAGCTTACTGAAGGACTAAGCGCTAAGATACTACATACAACAATAATGCAGAATTTCTTGTTGTTGTTGTTTTGTTTAACCACTTTGCATAGAAACAGAAGTGAGGAAACTGTATATAGATATACCGAGAGCCAGTGTGGTATAGTGGTTAGAGTGTGGGACTAGAATCTCATTCAAATCCCCATCTGCTATTGAAGCTTGCTCCTTAGGGTTGCCAGCTCTGGATTGGAAAATACCTGGAGATTTGGTAGGTAGAGCCTGAGGAGGGTGGGGTTTGGGAAGGGGAGGGACTTCAATGGGGTATGATGTCATAGAGTCTGCTTTCCAAAGCAGCCATTTTCTCTAGTTGAACTAATCTTGTCACCTGGAAAGCAGTTGTAATCCCAGGAGATCTCCAGCCACCACCTGGAGGTTGGCAACATCAGGCTAGTCACACTTTCAGTCCAACCTACCTCACATGGTTGTTATGAGGATAAAATGGAAGAGAGGAATATGATGTAAGCCACTTTGGGTCCCTAATGGGGAGATAGTAAATAAATAATATATATAAATTGACTTGTCCAGGCTACTGCTGATCTTTCCATTCCATAGGCTCTGCACCCTATATTTCTTGGCTTGCCATGTGGGTTACACAGAGAGATACTCAGGGTTGGTGCAAGGACTGTGGCCTGTATATATACTATGTCCATTTTCATAATAGACAGAAAAGACAGATAATATTGTAACTGCTGGGAGATCTAGCTTACAGCAAATCAGTAACTTCAGTTTTGAAGTAGATTCAGATGGGTAGCCGTACTGGTCTGACACAACAGAACAAAGCTTGAGGCCAGTGGCACCTTGAAGACCCAGGATTAAAGGTGTCACTGGACTCAAATTTTGTTCAGTTGTAGTAGGAAAGTACAATTTTTTCTCTATGCGTGAAGCTATTTTTCTCAACGATAAGATTATTTTCAGATTGAAATATCCCATTGTATAAAACTGAATTTCAGTGAAGTTCAGTTTTGTCTTTAAAAGTACGTGTAAAAATTTAATCAGTGGCTTACACATCCATTTATCCCCTCTCATATTTCAGACATCCCCCCTTGCCACCTCGGTTCTGTTCCTGAGCATCCTCTAAACCCTTGGAGCAGAATGGGGGGGGGGGCTTAATAGGCTACATCAGGTGTGGGGAGGTGAGAAAGTCCCATTCCGTGACTTTTAGTCTGCTCACCATAATAATTATAAGAGCATAAGGGAAGCCATTGTTGGATCACGCGAATGTCCCATCCAGTGCAACACTCTGTCACACAGTGGCCAAAAACACTAGGTGCCATCAGGAGGTCCAGCAGCGGGGCCAGGGCACTAGAAGCCCTCCCACTGTTGACCCCCCCCCCCAAGCACCAAGAATACAGAGCATCACTTGCCCCAGAGTTCCTATCTATACCTTGTGTCTAATAGCCACTGATGGATCTCTGCTCCATATGTTTATCTAATTCCCTCTTGAAGCCATCCATGCTTGTAGCCGCCACCACCTCCTGTGGCAGTGAATTCCAAGTGTTAGTCACTCTTTGAGTGAAGAAGTACTTCCTTTTATCTGTTCCAACCCGCCTTCTCAGCAATTTCATTGAGTGCCCATGAGTTCTTGCATTATGAGAAAGGGAGAAAAGTACTTCTTTCTCTACCTACTCTATCCCATGCATAATCTTATAAACCTCGATCATGTCACCCCTCAGTCGTCATTTCTCCAAGCTAAAGAGCCCCAACCTTTAACCTTTCTTCATAGGGAAAATGTTCCAACCCTTTTATCATTCTAGTTGCCCTTTTCTGCACTTTTCCCAATGCTATAATATCCAATGACCAGAACTGTACACAGTATTCCAAATGAGGTCACACCATTGATTTATACAGGGGCACTATGATACTGGCTGATTTGTTTTCAATTCCCTTCCTAATAATCCTCAGCATAGCATTGGCCTTTTTTATTGCAGTCACACACTGTCTCGACATTTTCAGCGAGATCTACTATGACTCCAAGATCTCTCTCTTGGTCAGTCTCTGCCAGTTCAGACCCCATCATCATGTATTTACATTTAGGATTTTTGGCTCCAATGTGCATCACTTTGCAATTGGCCACTTTGAACCCCATTTACCACACTGACGCCCACTTGCCCATCCTCAACAGATCCCTTTGGAGTGCCTCACAATCCTCCCTGGTTCTCACCACCCTGAACAATTTTGTGTCATCAGCAAATTTAGCCACTTCACTGCTTACTCCCAACTCCAAATCATTAATGAACAAGTTAAAAAGCATTGGACCGAGTACTGATCCCGGCGGTACCCCACTGCTCACCACCCTCCACTGAGAAAATTGCCCATTTATACTCACTCTCTGTTTCCTATGAATTAGTCAGTTTTTGATCTACAAAAGGACTTGTCCTCTTATCCCATGATAACTCCCCGATTTTAGCTTGGAGACTTCTAGCATTTGTACAGCTATGATCCCCCATACATGTTAAGCCTTGACCTTCCTCTTGCTGCCTCGAGACCTTGCCAGGCAGTCCATATCGTTAGCCACAATCTCAGTGGACAATTCTAATCCATTTCCTTGTAGAAAAGTAACAGGTACCCCTTCATCTTTTTGAGATGAGCCATCCTGAACCAGAGACTTTTAATCTCCTGTTGCCTTTCCCCCAATATTTAGTTTAAAAACTGCTCGGCCACCTTTTTGATTTTAAGCGCCAGCAGCCTGGTTCCTTCTCGGGACAAGTGGAGACCGTCTCTTTTGTACAGCTCCCTCTTGGTCCCAGTGCCTAACAAACTTTTTTTTTTAAAGACTCTATTTATTCAGTTTTTACAATTAGTTCACACCACTCAACATTATTCAATACATGTTTCAAAACAAAGTATAGTTTCCATCACTTTTCTTCAAATAACATAGTTTCATCTATTACATTGCTACTTTCAAATTATATAGTTACGTTAAATAGTGCTTTACGCTTAAATCTTTCTTGTTTCCCTACTCTGGCTAGCCTAGCTCTCATTAAGACTAATCCTCCTTATCTTCAGCCATTTATATATTCCTTCCCACTTTTCCCAGTACTTATTTTCTGGTTTCTGTTTTAATTCCATGTTTACTCTATCCATTTCAGCTATTTCTAGTATCTTATTTTTTATTTCTTTTATTGAGAAGTTTCCCAACCTTGACCTGGGCACCCTACCCACCCCGCCAGTGGCTGAGGAGACCTGGCAACCCTAGGGAGGGTACTGAAACATTTGGTGTTTACTGTCCTTCCCCTCAAAGGGACACAGTTTCCACGGGCCCCTACGGAGTGGGAAGGACTATTTTAAACATGTTTATGCACTCAGGAGCTAAATATGACACCACATTATGACTAAAATGACCCTCAAAGGTGGTCTTTCTGTTTGGGCCTGTTTTTAATCTGCTTTGTCCAGCTAGGAGTTATCGAAAGAGCTCACTTTTATTTCCCGTTCCCTGAAGCTTCCCTAAATTTATAGCATTCTGCCCATTCATATGCAGGAATACATACAGGAGTGGGGAGGGAAACTATTTGGGGGTGTTCTTATTAGTTTATCAGCTTAAACACTGTTTAGTGCTTTGCCCTGATTTGTTGAATTGATTCCTCAAATTTATTGCGCCAGAGATGCAGCTCTGTACTATGGTGATTAGAATTAACTTAGTGGCTGGAATTCTGTATGCTCCAGTGGATCCTGACTGTTTACTGTGCTTGTTAACTGATATTTCTCCCTGACGTAACCTATTTTGTCTTCCGGGGATACCTTTTAAACATTTTGGGTCGTATCTCAGAGATCATTTTCATGTGTGCAAGAGGAAGAGGTTTTGTTGCTTCCCCCCTTCAGCTGACCCAGTGTCGGGAAACATTTTGGGCTGCACTCTAGGGTTGCGGTGCTCATCTCCGTTTCAAAGCCGAAGAGCCAGCGCTGTCCGAAGACGTTTCCGTGGTCATGTGGCCGGCATGACTAAACACCTTGTCAGTATTATATTTTTATCCCACCATATTAATACCACATTCTGTTTTGCTAACATTTCATCCGATTTCAGTTTCATCTCTTTAGTAAATAAGTTACCATATGTTTCCTTCTTTCTTTCCGTTACAAGAGTTGGTAATGTAAACGCCTCTAAGGGTGAGATCCACAATGGTAATTTTTTGTAGTTTTTTTTTTTAACTTCCCTCCAAACCTTTATCAACGCTCTCCTAATTATATGCGTATGAATGTTTGAGCGTATTTTATCTTTACCATACCATAGGTATGCGTGCCAGCCCATTGCCAAATCTTCACCTTCCAAGGTTAATACTCTGTTGTTTTCTAACTTACCCCAATCTCTTAACCATTCCATAGATGCTGCAAAGTAGTAGACCTGCCAGTTCGGTAGAGCAAATCCCCCATTTTCTTTTAATCTTTGTAAATTGTCCAGTGCCTAACAAACTTGAACCCTTCCCCCCTACACCATCGTCTCATCCACGCATTGAGACTCCTGATCTGTGCCTGTCTCTCTGGCCCTGTGCATGGAACAGATAGCACTTCTGAGAAGGCTACCTTGGAGGTCCTGGCTTTCAGCGGCCTAAATTTTTCCTCCAGGACCTCACAACTGCATTTCCCCACATTGTTGGTGCTAACATGTACCACGACCACTGGCTCCTCCCCAGCACTATCTACCTGCCTATTTAGAAGACACGTAATGTCCGCTACCTTCACACCAGGCAGGCAAGTCACCATACAGTCAGTACATGGGTTCACCACCCAGCTGTCTACCTGCCTAAGGATCGAACCACCAACTACCAAGAGCCCCCTTTCCTTCCTGTCAAGGGATGGTTCCTTGGTGCAAAAGGATACCTGTTCACCAGCTGAAGAAGAGGTCCCGTCTGAGTGCACATTCCCCTTATCCGCAGCACGGTGCCCTGTTTCCTCTCCATCCTCATGCTCCATGATAGTGGTAGGGCTGCCATATTCAGAGTGAGATATATCTAACAAGTCCCTGAGAGTCTTCTCCATGCACCTAACTGACTCTGCTTCTCCAGGTCAGCCACCTTGGCATCAAGGGAGCAAACTCGTTCCCTGAGAACCAGGAGCTCCTTGCACTGGGCAGACACCCAAGACCTCTGTCCAATGGGCAGATAGTCATACATGTGACACTCTGTGCAAAACACTGGATAGCTCCCAACCCCCTGCTGGCATTCTGGCTTCATAATTGCTTTTAAAATAATAACTATATATAATCCCCCTTTTGAAACCCTTTGTATTTATGTGGTTCTCCTTGTAGAAGTCTATTTACCTTACTGGGATCACAAGGAAACTAGGGCCCTGGCTTTCTGGCTCTTCCTGGGCTTCTTACAGAGCCCCTAGTCTATGAGTCCCTAGGCTAAGAGCCACAGGCCAAGAGGTGCTTCCTTAAATAGAAGCCTCACCTAGCAGAGGGTGTGGCCAGCAGCTATTCAAATTCCCCCAGGCAATCCAATTACAGTCAAACAATGACCATTTGTCACCCCATCTCAAGCAGCCAGGACTCTGCAACACCTCAAAACTCACCCACACACTCCCAAACATAGTCCTCCCACACAGTACCCTCAGCTAAATCACCTCAGCTGAAAGCAAATAAAAAACACTCACCACTCTTGCAGCTCTGTCTCCTGCTCCTTCTCAGAGCTTAGCTGGGTCAGTTTTGTCTTATGAGTTTGAGTTTGGATAGATTTAAGAATAATACCTACAGTCATAATAGAAGTTCCAACTTCCAGAAGCAATTCTCTTTTCTGAATTAAGGGAAATATCTTTATATCTATATCTGTATGTCCAGAGCCGGCAAGCCTGGACTCATAGTCACTGGCTCCACAAGTGTCCTGTCAGCTGGCAGCAGCAAAGCAAGGTAGGTGGAAGCCACAAGAAGCAACCCAGGAGCCTGTGAAGGAGGAGAATCCTCCAGGCAGCCACAGGAGGAAACAGAGGCCACAGCAGCAGCCACGCCCAAAGAAGGTGTGGCAGGAACAGCCAAATAGGATAGAGGGTGGGGCAGAAAGCACAGAGGCCTGGGGGAGGAGCTGGGCCCTGTCCTTCCTACAAGCCCAGCCTCAGGGCTGTTAGGATTGGCGGAGCCTGGGGTCAGCCTGCCTTGAAGCCACCCTTTGAAAAGCTGCCTAAGGGTGTGTCAGGGCCAAAGAACCAGACATCTTCTGTGGCTTGCAGGAAGAGGAGAAGGGCATCTAGAGAGAGGGAACCAAGGCTGAAACTAGATCTCCCTCCTCTCACACTTCTGAGGCTCATCATAGGCCAATTCCTAAAAGGAAGCTGGAAAGTGGCTCTGACCCACCAACAGAGGAGTCTGACACTATATAAAACTGTTTTCTCAAATATACTCACTTTAATTGAATTTGATAAAAAATAACAACCCTGAGACATATTTAATATTTAAGTTATTGGGTCAAACATAATTTTATTTAGTTATTTACTTCATTTATACTCTGCCTTTTTCCCCAGTGGGGACCCAAATCAGCTGACATCATTCTCATCTCCTCCCATTTTACCCTCACAACAACCTGTGATTTAGGTTAGGGTGAGAGTATCATCCAAGTTCATCCTGCATGCTTCCATGACAGAGCAGGGATTCAATCTTTGGGTCACCCAGATCCTAGTCTGACACTTAATTCACCACGCCATACTGGCAATTAAAAAACAAATTTGCCTAATTTAAAAAAACCAGACAAAAAACACTAGCCAAGTCAATCATATTGTTGCGTATTTGAATTTCAATGGCTAGCTCAGGTACTTAAATAGTCCTCCTCTGACTTAAATAGCAGTGTCATTTCCAAGTAATGCTATCTACAGATAATGTCCTTTTAGTAATCTTGTTAGCTCACTTTCTCACATAGGAAGACCTAAGGGACAAAGCTCCTATTATCTTAATACTTCTAGAGAAGTTCACTGCTGGACTTGGAGTCACTGGAAAACTAACATAGGGTCACTCATAATTTAAATAAACGGTTTTTCTTTAAAATTTTACTAATAAGATTTTCCTGCATTTTATTAAAAAATATTTTCCAGTACCTGTTGAATTTTTGTAATATGCTTTTAGCAACATCTACTCTGATCTCAGTGCTTCTTAGATAATTTTTAAAACACATGTGAATAAAATTAATTCAGAAAGGAAGCGCTTGCACAGTTTTGTGGTATTTAGAATCATAAGAATTTGTAATTGCACACGCAGTATTTTCTAAACATGATATATGTATTTTTGTGTTTTAAAGGCTGGTATAATTAATGGCTTGTTCTTTAACTTGCTCGTGGTCATTTTCCCCAGGCATATTTTGTAGTGATGTAATATTCTTTTTTTCCAGTCTTAATGCCCAAGAGATCTAGTTTTAGCCAAGATACTGGATGTAGTTTTCTTTTGTATTCGTATATAATTGCAAAATGTAATGCAAAATTTAGCTACCGAACTACCTGAATTTGGTATGCAAGTGGCATCTGTAGCCCTAATGGCTTGCTAAGAGGTTATGGGTTTTTTTGTTTTTGTTTTTACTTGTGTCCTCTAAACCGTCCAGCTTCCTTGTTTTCTAGTATTTGGCCCTAACTCCTAGCTTTAAACTGTACATATTTTGGAGAGTTCATTCTCATGGATTCTCATATTTAACAGTTTCATGGGGTTGTTTCTTTGGGCCGAAAGGAGTTTCTCAAGAGCCCTTTTTCCTTTGCTCCCAGTGAAAAGAGGAGAGCAAAGCCATCCGCTTACCACAAAGCAGTTCCACCACAAAGGAAAGATTAAGGGTTTAGGGAGAGGTCAATGTGGGTTTTTCTCTAACTAAACACTTTCCTAAAGTTTCCTTGTGGAAAAAATAATGAAGTCATCTAAGAGTTTTTAAAGAATTTTTATTTCTTTTTCACCGTCTGCATTCGCTTGTCTTCTCAGCATGGATGTTTAATCTTTCTAGGCTTTGTGAATTGGCCCAAATGAATAAGTGGTGAGCTGTCTCTCTAGGAGCTAGCGGCTTATTCTAAGGCCCTAATCACTGAGTAAACACATCTTTGCCCTCCCTCTCTTACAACTGCTATATAATAGTGGAGATTCTAGCACAGTAACCTGGATATTGCAGGGATCCATGCTTTGAAATGCAGAATGGCTGATCCTCCAAAACAGACAGTGCCTGATCTTCTCCTGCTGCTTTCTTCTTTTTTAAATTAAATATCACCACAGAGATGCTGTTTTATTGCCTGATATTGTGCATTAGTGCCCTGGATTTTCAAGTTTAGTTTCAGTCAACACTGTTGGCTGCACTTATATGGAACTGTGCATGTTAGGCTTAATGGTGGCCTTTCCTGGCACATGTGTACTTGGTTTTGAATCACTTTTTTAAATTAAAAAAGACAAACATTAATGTAAATGTCTAATCCCTTCTCCAAAGTCTACTGTTCAAATGTACTATACTTTAAAATAGATTTTAGGACTTCCCTGAACCCTGTTCTCTTGCACAGTCTTAAAATAAATGAATTGTTATAAAATTGCCCCCCACATATTCAGCATATTTATTTAAGCTGAAATTTTTTAGATAGTTGAATGCATTGGCTATGATCCAAAGATCTACTTTAGGCAAAACCATGGGTTTGGGCATGCCTAGTGTTATTTTTTAACCTTTCAGTGGTAGACCTCCGTGCTGTATTGCAAACTGTTTTTGAAATTTCAAAACTTGTTTATAATGCAGCATGGGTGCTACTGTTTGAGAAACACACGTCATGACCACTTGGATGTGTAAAGCTGGTTGCATCCTGGCCATCTTCTTTTGGAGGGAATATACCTTGAAAAAAGAAAAGGTTGCATAAATGATACTGAGTATCACTCTAAGGAAATAGAAATATTAGGTTAGATCCTAAAGCTTTCTCTGGGTGGAACGGGCTTTTTCTTTCCTTACTCTTTCCCACACTAACTTTGTGGACAAAAACCTTTATGGGGCAGGAACTGCAGTGAGGAGAATCTGTTGCTATCAGCCCTCCTCCCTCTTGTGATAGTAGAAAACAAGTAGGATCCAGCTCTTTGTAATATACTCCAACGTTTGGTGGCAGAATATTGCCCCTTATATCCTGTTACTCAGAACTTCCTGAAAGAGTGTTGCCCTGACAAACTAGTTTATTGGATCTGACCAGTTGTTCTGCTGGTTAAAAAGGGAAGAGGAGTCCCCTTTGACCACCAAAAAAGAGAGAGGCTATAATGGAAATAATAGCAACTGCATAGATAGCAACCGTGTGGGATATAGTGCAAATGGAATTAAGTGACACCGAGCAAAGTTGGTAGGATCCAACACAATATCAGTATTATACTGTGAAATTAGTACTCAAGTTTAATAAGATTTTACTGAATTTCCACCATTTAATTTAATTTAAACTGATTTTCATGACTTTTAAGATTTCATTTTAAATAAAATGGAAGAGAAGAGAGTAAATGTTACTTTGGGTCCGCACTGGGGTATAAATGAAGTAAATAAAATTATTTATTTATTTATTTATTTATTTATTCATTAATCACATTTATACGCCCTCCCCACAATGCAGGCTCAGGGCGGCTCACAGTCAGTACATAAAATACAGTTAAAACCACATAAAACCATATAAAACAATTCCATTATTAATACAGTTTAATAAAGTGCTGAAGATGGTTACTCAAGATGGCTTATTTCAGTGTACTCTCTAAAAATCCTTCTGCCCAAGATCTTCCTGCAGCTCAGGCTGGATGTTAAAACCAAGAGCCAGGACTCTATAATGGTGGCAGCACCCTAGCTGAAAGCCTGGCAGAAGAGCTCCATCTTGCAGGCCCTGTGGAACTGCAAAAGGTCCTGCAGGGCCCTGAACTCCTCCAGGAGCTCGTTCCACCAGGTTAGGGCCGCCACCGAGAAAGCCCTGGCCCTGGTAGTGGGGAGCCTGTCCTCTTTTGGGCCAGGGAGGGTTAATCAATTTTGAGATCCCAACCAAAGTGCTCTCTGGGGTATATATGGGGAAAGGCGGCCCCGCAGGTATGCTGGACCCTGGCCATAAAGTGCTTTAAAGGTAAGAACCAGCACCTTGAAGTGGATTCGATATGCTATTGGCAGCCAGTGCAGTTGCAGCAGAGGCCGGATGTGCTCCCACTTGGGGAGACCCATCAAAAGCCTGGTTCCAGCATTCTGCACTAGCTGCAGCTTCCGGATCTGCGACAAGGGCAGCCCCATGTAGAGAGTGTTACAGTAGTCTAGTCTCAAGGTGACCATAGCATGGATCACTGTTGCTAGGTTGGCACGGTCGAGGAAGTGTACCAACTGCCTGATCAGGCAAAGATGGTAAAATGCCGACCTGGCAGTGGGCACTACCTGGGCCTCCACTGTTAGGGAGGCATCCAGGAGCACTCCCAAACTCCTAACCTCCGGTGCTGGCATCAATGGCGCCCCGTCAAAGGTCAGGAGGGGGAACCCCACCCCCGAACCTCCCTGACTCAAGCACAGGACCTCCGTCTTCCTCGGGTTCAGTTTCAGCCGACTCAGCCTAAGCCAACCAGCCATGGCTTGCAATGCCCGGTCCAGGTCTTCTGGTCTGGAGTCAGACCGGCCACCCAACATCAGATGGAGCTGGGTGTCATCGGCATACTGGTGACATCCCAGCCCATGCCTCCGGGCAATCTGGGCAAGGGGGCACATATAGATTTTAAATAACATTGGGGAAAGCACTGCCTCTTGAGGCACTCCACATTCCAGTGGATGCCTCTTGGACTGCTGTTCCCCTAGCGCCACCCTTTGTCTTCAACCTTGGCGAAAGGAAGCAAGCCATTGTAAGGCAAACCCCTGAATTCCTATGTTGGCGAGGCAGCGGGCCAGTAGCTGATGGTCAACCATGTTGAACGCCGCCAACAGGTCCAGCAACATCAGCACCGCCGATCCGCCTTGATCCAGATACCTACGAAGGTCATCTGTGAGGGCAACCAGTGCTGTCTCCGTCAAATGACCAGGGCGAAAGCCACACTGTAAGGGGTCTAAGATGGAAGCGTCATCCAAAAAGCTCTGTAGCTGACTCACTACCTCCCTCTCTGTTAATTTGCCCAAATAGGACAAATTGGAAACCGCCCGATAGTTGGCCAATTCAGCCAGATCCAGAGATGTTTTTTTCAACAGAGGGCAGACCACTGCTTCCTTAAGCATCCCAGGGAACTGTCCCTCAGTGAGGGACTTGTTGATAATCTCCTTCAGGGTGCCTTGAAACCCCTTCACAGCTGGCTTTAATTAGCCAGGATGGGCACGGATCAAGGCAGCATGTGGTAGGGCGAACAGCTAGGAGCACTTTGTCAACTTCCTCTAGGCTGAGTGGGTTGAAATAATCCATAACTGGAATCGAAGACATGCATGGAGCCTCAAGCTCACTCACTGTATCAACTGTGGCGGGGAGGTCGTGGTGGAGCAACAAGACCTTATCCATGAAATAGCTCGCAAATGCCTCACAGCCTGTGTCCAGTTCCCTAGCATTTGGTCTGCCCTGTGGCAGAATAGTTATAGACCGAATTGTTCTAAATAATTGGGCTGGGCGTGAGCTTGCGGACGCAATTGTGGCCACATAGTACTCTCTCTTCATGGCTTTGACTGCCATCTCATAGGATCTCATAAATGTCCTATAGTTTCCCCTCCCCAGGAGCACCAGAATCCCTTGGTCCAACATCACTGTGCCTAGTGGTCTCCGCAAACCGGCCCGCTCCTTCAGACCGGTAGCAGAGCAGATAGCAGAGCACTCAGTATTGTAGGCACCGATGGTAGCATGCAACATACAATCCTGCTAATTGAACAATTACACAGACCTATCCTACCACAGAATAAATAAATTAACTCAACTATGTGTAAATGTAGTTCTGCATCCAATAGTTTTGGTGGTGGTCCATCTTCTCTGATATGTTGCTGGAAGCTAAAGAGAAATCCTAATAAAGTAGTGTAAGTTTATTAAACTTATTGTAAGCTTTAAAAAATTTTTCATTTAAAAATGATATTGTAACAAAAGACAAAATGTTGTTATGAAGGAAACGTAAATATACAATACAGTCTAATTAATGCAACTTCCTGGGAAAACAAAGTATTTTAGATATTTAGAGTTTGGAAACAGCATCTTATTATTCTTATAGGATCATACCAGATACTTATATGGGCAGACAATTGTGTTAATTGTTTTGATTACAGGGGTTACAGCATGCACAATTGACACCATTCCATAGACAGATGGGGTGAAGCTACACACTTGGAGAAACACAGGACAGCCACTGAAAACATTTCCATATTGAGTTCTCCCCCTATAATAGTATATAGTAAAACCTTTGTCCTGATGCCATCACACTAAAATCAGCCCTTGAACACAGTTCTATATTGCATTTTAGTGATCATGAGAAAATCTATATGTTTTCTTTGGCTTACATCCACTGGAAATTTCATGGCAACTTTCTTTCCTCCCTTGAAGTGCATCCCCAAAATGACCCCTGAAATGCTGCTTTTGGGGGACAGAGGACCCCCTAGGAACAAGATGGGGGGGCTGAGGTCTGCAGCATGAGGAGACCTGCTTGTGATGTTAAATAACCTAGACATTTAAAAGTAAAGTTTTTGGCAGTGGGTTCTTAGTTGCAAGAACAGGTAACTTTCTCTCTAAACTCCATTGAAGCATACAGTTGTTTATATAATAGTACCATCTATGTGATCTGTGAGTGAGATGTGTGAACATAATCTACTGAAATTAATTATATACTTCCAAAATACTCATCGAGCACTGAGATGTAAATTGCATTTCCACATGAGTCAATGTTATGTATGCTGCAATTAAATATAAGCATCATGCCAATTAACATTTTTTTCTGTTTTTCAGAGAAAGCTTCTTGCTGTCTACCTCCACCACGATGAAAGTGTGCTAACCAATGTATTCTGTTCTCAAATGCTTTGTGCCGAGTCTATTGTTTCCTATCTTAGTCAGAATTTCATAACCTGGGCGTGGGACATGACAAAAGAAGCAAATAGAGCAAGGTAAGTGAGTTTGAACTGTTTCATACTGCTTTGTCTATTTAAGTCATAAATATGATAGTTTGGGCTGACTCTGTTGGCAGAAGATTCTCACTTAGCAGAAAGAAAGTCTCTAGCTTGCATTTGCTGGAGAATTTCTGTGAACGGAAGGGATTTCCTTCAGCAAAGCACCAGGCAGACAAGGGACCCTAAGAAACAGCAGGAGGGGGGAGCTGGAGGTCTGCAGAATAAAGGAATTGGTGAAAATCACCCCCCTCCATCTGCAGAAACTTTCCAGTGCATTCAAGCCCATGAATCTAGTCCTATATTGTTGCATAGTGGTTGATTAACAGTGCCATCCTAACCTGAGTCATACCCTTTTAAGTTCATTGACTTCAATGGACTTGGCTTGAAATCTGTTTATGATGGCACTGTTAGTAAGTTTATGCTAGCAAATGTTCTCACCCATTGTATATCCTGTTTCCCATCTACCCTCACCTCCTAGCCCACTGTCTTCATCCATTCTATGGAAGCTAACAGGACTCCTCCTACTTTTACCCCAAGGAAAATGAGGAAGAAGTTACTGTGAGGGGTGTGGTGAACTGAGTAGAGTGAAAAGTGCTATAGCTGTGTTATGTCCTGCTTCTTCCAAGCATTTGAAGGCACAGTCATAATCCTCCAGACTAAGGCCAGAAAATCTATTCTCTTTGGCCAAAGAAGAAGTATGATGAACCTCATGAGAAAGGTGGGGCAGAGATCCCTAAGATCTGAAGTGGAGAGTCAAAATGAAAAGATTGACTAGGAGAATAAAAGCTGTGGGATGTAATAGCATCATTTTGCCTAAGGGGCACTTTTAAGGTACTTGCAATTCACCCCCCACTCCCATATTTTGAAGTATATACATACCATATTGTATTTATTTATATACTAGGCACAAAGCTCATTGTAGCTGCAAGACAATGAGCGCTAGAAGGGCATGATGGCAATTGTCCTCATAGTGCAGGTCTCACTGGGAACAAAAGTGGGGCCAGTTGGAGTGGCGCCCTCGCGCAGGGCTCCTTCCACGCCATCCTCCTTACCCCCTGCACCGTCGCTCAACCCCGCCTGTCCCACATCAGGTCCTTTGGCTGGGAGGGAAGGGAGCCTGGCCACAGGCTGCTTCTCCTCAGCTTGCTGCTCATCTGCCAGGAGAAGAGGAAGGAGGGGGCTGCATGCGCCAAGGACAGGGAGGCGAGGCAGAAGCCCCCTCTTCTCAGCCAGGCATGCCAGCAGCCGTGACCCCGGAGCATCTCCCGGCCCACCCCCGCTGTCCCAAAAGGAGATGCTGGGGGCGATCAGAGGAGACATGTCAGGCTACAGCAAGGCGGGCTGACCCCCAGCCTGACACAGCGGGCAAGTGTCATCCTCAGCTACAGCCTGCCCCAGCTGTAGAGACAGGAGGCGGGTGGGAGGAGACGGAGCAGGAGCAGCCGGTGGGCCTGAGCTGAGAGCCATCACCCAGGAACTGCGTGTGGCAGGCCATGCCCCCAGATAATCCATAGTCATTGAGGCGCGCCACGCCCCCGAATGGGGGGCCCTTTATCATGTGGCATTCAAGTGGTCCAGAGTGGGCGGCCCGCTCCTTCACGAACTCTCCTTTGCTGAGCATGGTGCGTCCCCACCACTGGGCCTGGGATGGGAGGGAGGTCCTGGCTTTCCCGCCGGTGGGCAGGTGCCCCTCCAGTGAGCACTCAGCCAGCTCTCTGTCTTCTGCCGGGGCCACACATGGCGAGCCGCGGTGATGGGGGCCCTTTGTGGCTCTGTGCTGTCTCGCCCTGTTCCCCCGTTGTGTCACAGTTGCCTTCCTTACCGCCCACCCGCCGGAACGCCCATCTCGTCCCTCGGCTCCCAGCACACTGAAGGCGAGACTCCATTACCTTCGGCCGCTCCATCGAGAGTGAGAGCGAAATGGTGGCTGCAGACTCCGTGGGCGGGACCAAGCCAATGCACCAAGACAATGCAGCCAGGGGATTGGGAGACCGTGAGAGGAGCAGCTGAGCGGGCCAAAGGCTGAGCAAGCATGTCCAGGAGTCACACCAAAACTCTTCTATATATAAGGAGAGATTTACTTCATTTACACCACACCTTTTTCCCTAATGGGAACCGAAATTGTCTTCCTTCTCCTCCTGTGACGTAGGTTAGGCTGAGAGTGTGTGACTGGCCCAAAGTCATCCAGCAAGCTTCCATGACAGAGCGGGGATTTGAAGCTGAGGCTCAAAGATCCTAGGCTGAGTCTCTAACTAGTACAACACACTGGCTCTCAAGTGTAATATAAGAACCAAACCTTTGGTGTTAGTGGCTTATAACATACTGCATAAAACTAACTTTCGAGGTCTCAGTACTAAGCTACTTTGGGCAAGTTATGTGATATGAAAATCACCTGAAGTTTACACTACTTCTTAACGTGTCACTTGACTTCCATGACTACATTTTGTAGTCAAGCCATGATATCTAAAGGTCGAAATTGTAATACTCTCATATTGATATGACCATAAGACATTATAGGGCAGTTAATATTCTGCCAGCAATTATTTATTATTAAATTCATCCATAACAGGTGAAATATGCTTATTGTGTCATTCTTTGTAATACACTTTAAAGCATTATCAGATCTTTTTTTCTAATGTGATCTTAGGGTTGGGGTTAATAATTTGACTGTCGGATCAGGATCTGGGAGACCTAGGTTTGAATTCCCCCTCTGCCACGGAAGCTTGCTGGATAACCTTAGTCCAATCATATACTCTCAGTCTAACCTACCTCAAACTGTTTTTGTAAGGATAAAAAGGAGAAAGCCAAAATGTTGTGAACCATTTTGGGTCTCCACTGGGGAGAAAAGTGGAGCATAAAGTGAAGTTAAAAATTAAATTAATTGTTCTTAAAGCAATAATAGCTGAACTGTTTTTCATTTTTGTCAGTGTAATTTTATAGCTGAGTTTAATGTAATTATACAGAGAAGTTAAAGAATCACCTGAATGTGCCTTCCTATTCTTCTACAGTTTTATTTCATATACATTTTTTCTTTTGTACAATTGTGTCAATTGCAACTAATGGTATTTAAATTAAAACTGAAATACTCAGAATTAGTCCTTTACAATTCATAAGTATTTTGAGCCATTTAACATAATTTAAATTTTGATTGGCCTGTATTATGTTTTTGGTTTGTAAAACGATGAGGTGGGGGAGAGAAATATTATTAGTCCTTTACCATTCATAAAGTATTTTGAGTCATTTAATATAATTTTAATTTTGATTGGTCTGTATTATGCTTTTGGTTTGTAAAATGATGGGGTGGGGGAAAGAAAAATAATACTAAGAAAACAGATATGAATGAAGCATCTGTGATTCTTCAGGAGGCAAAATATGTGAGCAAGAGATTGGGTTAAATCGTTTAGTGCTGCTTTTCACCAGGAGCAAGGAGTTCCTCCTTTCCTTTTATCCCACAACTTAATGTTGAAGGAAACACTATTTCTAAAACCATCTGCAGTGGCTAAGTCCAGTCGATTACCTGCTGTTATTTTGTTCTAGTCACCGTTTAATTCTCCAGTTTCTTTTATTTTACAATGACAAAAAATTGCAGTGTAGTCTCTTTTGAAAAACCATGTTTGAGGGAGTTTTTTATGACTGACAATCAACAGGCATGTCATTGCTTTGTTGTGTTTTACTAAAGAAGTCTATTAAGTAGCACAACTTTGATACACTAGTAATAAGAGTTTGTAGGTTACAGAGACACCTGTGGTGACCAAAGCGACAGAAGCTGCTTATTAGAAAGAGTCTGTACAGCTGTGTCCTATTAACTCCTCATGACACTTTTAGAAACACTAAATAAAGGACTTGTTTAAGGCTTTATAGCTATTCTCAATGAATCTAGATTTTGAAATACAATAGGATGCTTAAGCTTACACTTTTTGGTTGTGGTGTCAGTTTGTGACAAAGGAAGTATCATGCTAGCAGAATAAGATTTTTAAATGGTTATGTGTAAACATAATGCAATTAGTTACTAATTTATGTGTAACAGTACAAATTACTCTTACATTGTGGGATTCTTATATTGTATGGGACTGTGAGAGGAATTACTAGCTGGAGACTGTGGTGTTTTTTTCATGTAAACCTCATGGTGTAATACTAGGGGTAATGTTTAAATGAATATCTTCCCAACACACACTATTAAAATTTCAACTGTTGGTTATTCCAGCTTTATGTGATATAAAATATCATTTAACATGCCAACAGGAATTTAATATAAGAGGAATTTAATTTTTAAAAACACATCTTTCCAATGCCAAAAATAGTGCAATGTTTTCAAGTTACCACATTCCTTTGTTTATGATCACCATAGACTTTTTGCCATGAACAAGTTGCTCTCTTGAGGTCTTTGTACCTAACCAGTAAATTGGAGTTAAATAGTAGCTAAAAAAAATCCCCCCCCCCCCAAAAAAATTCTATATTGCCATTTTCTGTCAACTGGTATACAGTGTAACATACAACAGAGGTATACAGTGTAAATAAAGCAATATAAATTATAATGAATCCATTTTTCAAACCATCAATTGAATATAAAATTTAGTCTACAAACTATCAATTACAAATATACCTATAAAATTTTCACCAATAAAAAGATACAAGCACCAATCATTCTCAATGTTTTCTTGAAAAGTTCACTGTTAACTAGGTACTGAGAAGCTAGACTGTATTATAGAATCAGAGACCATTCCTTTAGTTTCAGTCTTCATGATGCTTTACTGAAGTGCATGGATGTGGCTGATGTTGTGACTCTCTCCCATGAACTATCTGAGTCTCCAGGGCAATGTTTGCATGAGGAGATAAACACATAATTGTGGGGAGGGCGGGGTATGAATTGAATAAATTAATCCAGAAGTTACAGCTGCAACAACATAAAAATCATCCCCGAATCCTATCTCTGTACCAACACACCTGTGAAAAGTGTTAGGAAACTACAGCAGGTCTGAAATGCTGAAGCAATAGTGTTGACTGGGTGATGTCATATGGAACATATGACTCTAATAATAGTGAAGGCGCCCCCTGCATGTGGATACTTATTCCCGCAAATCTGGGGCACGCAGGGGGCAAGGAGAACTTTCAGCACACTTGGAGCATGCTCCAGTTGTGCAGAAAAATCTTATATGTTTAAAAAAGTATACAGGGGACATTTAACCCCCCCCCCCAAAAGTTAAACGGCATTCTCTACTGACAGATCCCCAGTAGAACACTCAGGAGCCCAAGGGAAATGGCGTGGCTGCACACGCCCCGCAAAGAACGCTGGCGGCTACAACCACCCGGCAGCATAAACCGCCACCTCAGAAACCGTCTCTGCGGGTGAACTCGACTCAGGCAGAGTCTTCCAAGGCTTATCGTGTTCCTACAGAGCCTCCCCCCCCTTCACGATACTCAATACCACAGAAACCTGGCATCTCAGGAGTTGGTGGGGGGGGGGAACAGAAGCAGGGAAAGGAAGAAACGTGGAACACAGACCTGAGGGAGGAGGGGGAGAGAATCTGGGTTGGAGGGAGTACAGGAGGGGCTGGCTTCTGCAATTTCAGAGTGCCCACAGGCTCTGAGACCCCCATCTTCGGTCCAGCTGCACTCCAGGACTGCAGAGCAAGAGTGTCCCCCAGTCCTGTGCCAGCTGCCTGCCTGGCCTTCCTGACAAGAAGTTGCCTGATAAAGTTGCCGTTTGCTCTCTCTCCCTCTCCTGTTTCACACACTCAGCGAGCTTGCCTGCTCTGCCTGCTTTGCTTTGAAGCTGTTCAAATTGTGCCCTCCCACCCCTTGCAGGAGAAACAGGGAGGTGGCGAAGCCTGGGCAGTCAGTATAGGAACTAGCCCTATGGTGGGGGGAGGGGGGGTTGGTGTGAACTGCCTTTTTTGACTGTGGTGGTGACTTCTACTGCTACTGCAGCAACTTCATCCCTGGCTGCAGCAGGCGTGTGTCAGGAAGAGAAAATGTGTATGTTAATATTTAGGCTTGGGATAGGGTTGCCAACCTCCAGGTGGCACCTGGGGATCTCCAGACAACCAAGATGAGTTCTCCTGGAGAACATGGCTACTTTGGAGGGTGGACTCTGTGGCCATATGTCCTGCTGAGGTCCCTCCCCTCTCCAAATCCCACTCCCCAAATCTCCAGGTGTTTCCCAATGTGGAGCTGGCCACCCTACCTTGGTGGCAGAGAGAAAGAGAAAGAAGGGGGTATTGGGTTGGGGAGAGAAAGAAAGAGAAAGAAGGGGAGAGGGAAGAAGCAAAGGTGGGAGAATACCACCTCCCTGCATGTTTTTGGGGTGTCCCCATTTCTGCAAGCCCCCCTCCTTTCTTCCCCTCCCACTATTATCACACTTAACCTTTTAAATGCCAGGGTGTTGCTCCAGCTGCAGTGGTCTCTGATGCACAGGGTCGCTTTGAACATTTTACTGCTGTGTCCAGTAATTCCCACCCCCTGCAGTCTGCGGGAGATGCTCTAATGCCCCCTTAATGTCTTCCATGTCCCTTGGCCTTATAGGGATATAAAACAAACCACAACACATGACGCAGCATTTTGTTGCGGGTCCCCTCTTGTATGACTCTAATTTTATGTCAAGTTCTTTACTGTCTATGCCCAATTCAAAGTATTGTTTTTAAAGTCTAAAGACACTTGAACTACCTTTGAAGTTCTAAATGGTCTGGGACCAGAATACTTTAGGGATCACCTTATCCCATGTGAGTCCACCCATTTGAATAATCTTGGAGTCCCTGCTCCATAACCCTTGGTATCAGAGGTTTTTTGAGATAGCACTCAAGTAATTGTCTAATTTCTGCTGTTATTTACATAATTTTTTTGTTTTGTTGTTGGTTTGTTTGTATATTTTAGTTTTTATACTGATGTTATGTTGCCCTGGGGTCTTGTAGACTGGCAAGGTGGGACTAAATATTTCACTAATTACTTCATCCTTTCTTAGAGAGAGGGGGAACAGAGGTGGATTATGTCAAATGCTATTTTTAGAGGGTCATTAAGATAGCACAAGGGGTCACAAATTGGATAAGAAATTATTACTGTTCCATGTAGTGATCTCTGTGTCACCCCATCCACTTCCAGTGACTGCAAGAAGGCAGTTGATGAATTACAAAACACTTTCTATTTATAAAAGAATACAGATGCTAAATAGTTACTATGTTTAAAGGTAAAAATGTCACCTAGCAAATTCCATAGTGACCAGTGTGGTGAGGTAGTTGAAGTCCTTGTATTGCTAAAAAATCAACATATTCCTGAGGATTTTTCATAAATTCTCATTGGCTCATAGATGCAATTAGCAGTTGGATCATATAGTTGCATCTTCTTATTTATCAAGTACAGTTGTGTGGCATGTATCCCTAGGATATTTTTCCAGAGTCATGGATCAGTCCAATACAGAGGTATTCGAGTCCAGTTTCAAAACATGTAAACTATGAGATAGGAATTTTGTGGTTGCTGTTGTAATATTTGAAAGTATGGCTAGGCCTTCATAAATACTTGTCAAAATAACTTTTCTGTTATGCAGTTGTTTAAAACATTTTAATGCAAGTGCTTTCTTATCTATTTTTTAATTTGCTTCATTTATACCTCAACTTTCTCCCCAAAGGAGACCAAAAGCAGCCTATATTGTTGTCCTCTTATCCAATTTATCCTTATAACATTCCTGTGAAGTAGCTTAGGCTGAGAGTGTATGATTGGCCCAAGGTTACCCAGCAGGTTTCCATAGCAGAATGGAAATGTTTACAATTGTAGAAGGGTAGAGAGTATATACTGTACTAACTTTGTTCAGACCATTCTGCCATGAAGCTAGCTGGATGATTTGGGGCCAGGGATTAGGTTTTTTGCATCCTTATTCATCTCACATTTAGGGTAAAATGGAATAGGGTTGCCAACATGCCTGAAGAAAAATAATTTATCCCTTTAATATAAGTTTAATGTATGGAAACATGCAGCTGAAGCTTTTCAGGGCACAACATCACCTGGTAAATAACATCCCATTAAGCCTCTATTAAAAACATAGGACATTTTCCTCCCAGTCTGTTGGCAACTTTAAAATGGAGGAAGGGACAATGATGTACAGTGCCCTGAGCTCTTTGGAAGAAGAGTGGGACAAAAATAAACTAAAAGTAAAGTATAGATGCATACTACTGCTACAAAATTACATGCCCTTGTATACATTGCACTTCTTAACAGAACATCAACAATGCCCAGTTTTAGGATAAAAATATACATTTACATGTCCCTGTGCTGAACTGCTGACTAGCAACCTAAAATTACAATTGAATAACTTTTCAATGAAATAATAAAACCACAACAAAACCAAAGCTGAACAGAAAGGCAACAGCAAACTATTGCACCATTTTATAGGAATAAAATAATCTTGATTCTAAAAGCAATCCAAGTAGGTGCTATCTGAGTAAGTAGTCATCAGCAAGGGCACTAGACTCTGAAGATGGGGAGCAAGCCGTCTGGTATAAATCTTGATGTAAAGTCAGGTTATATTGGAGTAGGTGATCCTTTAGATACTTTTGGTGTGCAATACAATTGATATATTCTGAGTGGTATGCAAAGGGGACGGCAAAGGATGAGATGGTTAGACAGTGTTATCAATGCAACGAACATGAATTTAAGCAAACCCCAGAGCATGATGGAAGACAGGAGGGCCTGGTGGGATGTGGTCCATGGGGTCGTGATGAGTCAGACTGAACAACAACAACAACAATGTTATTTACCAGGTGATGTTGTGCAACTGAACAACAACAACAACATGCATTATTTGGGGGATAGGGGCACATTGTTGCCCCCAATAACTCTCATTCCAACACAGTGTTCTCACTCCATAACCTTTTATTAAAGCCATTTTTATGTGACCTAAGAGTGAGTCAGGTTCCCAAATGTGGCCCTGCCCCTTTTTCTCATCATGATTTAATAGGATTCAAAGAGAGGGTTGCCAAATGTCCATGTGGACTTCTTGATGCTCCCTTTTTCCCGATTATTCCCTATTATGTTTTATTAGTAGTAGCTAATTAAGTGTTTTTATCAATTTATAGAATAGACATGTTGCTTTTTCTGAAGTCAAAGCAGCTCACTTAAAACATAATAAATAACAGATCAAGCTAAGGTGTATAAGCTAAATCATGACAGATACAGAGAAACAAAATCAACTGGCAAGTCAAATCATACATCACACATATGCATATACATTTATAATTCTTCAAACCCATCAGTCTACCCTGTCTCTTACTATGTGGTTTAACAGAATTTGGAATTATTATGTTATGGAGATTTCAAACCAAAATTCTCAAAGTGACTCAGAAGAAGTCTAATTTTATAGAAATCTGGTTCTTGATGTTGGACTATATGGTCATGAATGATAGTGATCTGCTGTTCTTACCTGGTTGATCTGTTACTTTTTTAGTTTGATCTTTGTACTATTTGCAAGTATTAGGCAAAGTTGCTAGTTAGATTAGTTATAATTATTTGTATAGTTTGGATGTTGGTTTGGTCTTTGGTGCTTGATATTTATATTTGCATTAAATAAATAAAATTTTAAAAACCCAGCAGTCAAGCATCTAAGGCACACTGTGTTTAGATTTTGCATAAAAATTCTAAACCCGTAACAGGTTGCATCCATGTTAAAATGATTTTCCCCCATTAGCCTTAGGGTAGTTAAGAGTTAATTGACAAAGCATTTGTTAGTATCTTTTCTGTCACACATTCCTGCTCAACATGAGACCCTGGAGAACTGCCAGGATTTATATATAGTATTATGGTAAATGGACCAATGATCTCTCAGAATACGTCAGTTTCATATATAAAAACCATTTTAAGCATCACTGATGGGCTTTCATTTGGGATTGTTACTTTTAACTAGGATTTGATATTTTTAATTTTTTTTAGAGTTACGAGGACTGTTACAAGTTTTTTATATTGCTTGATGGTTTATACGCAGAATTCTTGATGAACTTATAGGATCTGGGTTTTTATTTGCTTTGCTTTTATGTTATTTCTTGAGTGCCTCTGAAGAGATGGCATATAAGTAAATAAAGGAATGGGGGAAAATATCATAGGTGGCTTAAAATGGGGTCTGTCGTCTTTCAGGTAGCAGTTCATTCTTGATAGAATTTTTCAGAAATTAGTTTTGTTAACAACATTTTATGATTTACTTTCCATTTTCAATTTACTTCAAAAGCAACGTGATACAAAACACTTAACATTACTCAGGTCAGAAGTCTGAGTTTTTTAAAAGAAGGATTCCCCAAAACCTAGCAAATTTGCCAATTTGTCTGTGGTTTGTTTTGTGGAAGAGGCAGCAGAGAAAAGGTGAAGAGGGATTCCTCCTGTTTCTTGATTACATCCCACCCGCTCATTTTCTCCTTTTCTCCTTTGCTTTTGATTTTAGTGTCTGTCTTAACAGAATGTCAAGATCAATTTGCAGCATGGTTAAACTCAAGGTTTGCATTCTGCCAGCAGCAATTGTCCCTACAAACAATGCTGTGTGTTCTTGTAACTTCAGAAGCTTTTAGAAGGATCATGGCAAGGGCAGCATCTAATGACTTTATTACTATAGGGTTTCAAAACAGGCTCAGTAATTGTTCACATCTCTTTGTCATCTAGTCATAATTACTGAATAACATTGTTCAAGACTGCACTTGTGAATGGTTTCCTATTAGCAGTGAAATGATGAAAAAAGGGAAAGGATGAACAGTGACTGTCTCTTCATATAGCCTATATTCATATAATACAGTAATGCATCAACCGTTTGTAATACTCAGTAAGTCCCTTAAGCAAGGAAAATCCATGTATTTAAACATACATTATAGTTTGTTACATGTTTTAAAATATTTGTTGAAAGACCATACAAGCTGAAAGCAGGATAGTTGAGAGAAAGGCTTCTTAGTGTTGAGTTGAGAATAGTTGAGTTAAAAGCTTCTTACTGTTATATATGGAAATAAAAATGTGCAGAATTTTCCTCTATAGATCAAGTTCAAATTTGTGGGCTTTAAAAATTATTCCTTGTATCATTATGTGCTTGTCATATTTTCTAGATGCATTTCAACAAACTACTGTGCAAAGCTGCTGTATCATGGTTTTGTGCAACAAGCGTATCATGCAAAGGGCTTTTGAAGGCAGGGATGAAGTGCTGAGCCAAGATGCTAGCTCTTTTTCTTACCCTGTTGCAACTGTACTCTGTACTCATTCAAAATCAGTTGGGGAACAGGTGTGCCACACAAATTATGGGGGCGGTCACACACATGAGATAAAATGAGGGGGGGGGGAAGTGAGGCTATTTCCGCCAGAGGAATTTGATCCATAGTTGTGCGATTACAGTCCTTGGAAACTGCAGACACAGCCCGCCACTGCATGATCAGACTCAACCGCGGGTGAGCTGGGGGGTTGCCATTTGTTTCCGATGCGCTTACACGAGACATTGATGAATTGCATCTCCGCACTGAGGTCTCCCTATGGAGTTTGCGATGATGCACATACTGAGAAGGGGGGGAAACCAACGGCACGGAGTCGGGATGGCCTGATCAGACCTTCCCAACGCCATGAGAGTGTACTGGAGCAATCAGACATGTGAAACTCCGTCCGTGGCCCGTCACAACCCATTTACTACTGGATTTCCCCCGGTGTCTTTTTACTCCGCTTCTGCGGCAGAGCAAAATGGGTTGCTGATGGGTGAGGGGCGCTTCCAAGATGTTCATGTCTGATCGTGCCCTTTAAATCCACTTGGCATTCGCACCTATGGCACGGCTAATTGTGCATGTGATCACGCCCTATGCTGCTTTTACTGGTGAGGCATAACCTCTGCTCACACTGCAGCAGTTAGACAGAAGTATAGGGAATGTCTAGTCAGCTTTGTATACACTTAAATGGTAGTGAAATGGCTGCATATGCAGAATCTTCTTTCAATAAATTAACTAAGGAGGCAGTTGGCAAATTCTACTGCCTTCATGACATCCTCAATTGAACAATGGTCCCTTACTGTCTTGGGACCCTGCATCATAGCCGTTCTGTAGTCTTTTAATTCTTTGGAGACTATACATTTTTCTGCTCACCAATTCTAGTGTAGAAATGCTTATCTGGTCATATTTGAAATGAAGAGTGGTACAGGTTATGCTCTCTTACATCTTCAGTAATCTGTGCTACCACTTTATGTATATTTTAAAATATACATAACATATTATATGAATAAAATATTTTAAAATGGAGACCTCTTGTAGTGCTGGAATGCACACCCATGCATCACAGCAAGCTAGATCACTTCCCATGGAAACAGTATGAAAAGTGTAATGGTGTTAATGTAGTTGGGCATGCTTTGATTGTATGGTAAGATCTTTTAGCTACTGAGCTGAAATTGGGAACAGTATATCCCATTAAGATCCAAGCACTGGTGTAATCCAAAATGAACACTTTTACTCTGAAATGCTGTAAAGTATGTAGAGTTCTATTCCTGCATGGCAACACCAAGGGAATAGATTAGTAATCACAGGGGTCATTTTGTAGAAAAAGAGGTGCAGGAGCTCATTAGCATAACTTATTTGCATATGCCACACCCCCTGACATCACTGGAAGTATGCCAGAAGGTGGGAGAGCTTGTACCTGAATAAACCTTGGTCTTAAAGGTGCCACTGGACTCTTTTGAATTGCTAGCTATTGGGGGGGGGGCATGTGGATCTGCCCTCACAGAAGAGGGAGAGCTTCTACCTGAATAAGCCTTGGGCTTAAAGGTGCCACTGGACTCTTTTGAATTGCTAGCTATTGGGGGAGGAATGCACAGATCTGTGAAGAGAGAGAGAGAGAAGGAGGGAAAGAAAGAAGGAAAAAAGGAGTAAAAGAAAGAAAGAAAAAGAAGGAGTGGGAGGGAGGCTCCCCCATCAAGCCCCCACCACCCACCCACCTCGATCAAGCCCCTGATGCCACCCTGCACCAGCCAGGTACTGGCTGTAGGCCTTTCCCTGACCGTCCGCCAAGGCAAGCAGGCCAGGAAAGGCAAGCGGGGGCTCTGTAGGGTGCTCCGGAGGCCTTCCCCGGGCCCCGCACAGCAGTGCGGGCCTGGAGAGACGGTGCTGAGGGTTCAAGAGGGCTCTCCAGGGCCCTGCGCGCCTGCGTGGGCCTGGAGAGATGGCACTGGGGGGTTGCCGTTCAGCCGTGCAGGCCTGGAGAGACGGCGCTGGGGGGTTGGGGAAGGCTCTCCATGGCCCCGTGTGGCAGTGCAGGCCTGGAGAGACAGCACTGGGGGGTTGGGGAGGGCTATCTAGGGCCCCGTGCCGCTGTGTGGGCCTGGAGAGATGGCGCTGGGGGTTGGGGAGGGCTCTCCAGGGCTCCGTGTGGCCGTGTGGGCCTCGAGAGATGGCGCTGGGGGTTGGGGAGGGCTCTCCAGGGCCCCGTGCCATCGTGTGGGCCTGGAGAGATGGCGCTGGGGGTTGGGGAGGGCTCTCCAGGGCCCCGTGCCATTGTGTGGGCCTGAAGAGATGGCGCTGGGGGTTGGGGAGGGCTCTTCAGGGCCCCGCACAGCTGTACAGACCGGGAGAGATGGCGCTGAGAGTTGTGGAGTGTTCTTCAGGACCCCGCGCAGCCATGCAGGTTTGTAGAGATGAAGCTGGGAGACTGGGGAGGCCTTTACAGGGCCTGGAAAGGCAGGGGGGAGATACAAAACTTACCTTGCTTCTTCTTTGTCCTCCCTGGCTGACTAAGGGGAGGGCTGCTGGAAGCAGGGGGCGGGGCTTGCTACATATCCCCGCCCCTTGGCCTCCTCTCTGCCGGAGCGTCGCTCCAGTGAGCTCTGGCTGGAAAAGAGGCCTGAGTAATCAGATGAAACAGTTATCAAGCTGTTGAAGGATAGCTACATTTTGCTCTGTGAAATTCTTTTTTAAAAAAATTTTATAATAGATTTTTATTGATTTTACAAACATACAAAAAGAAAATAAAAAATGAGTAATATCTTGTAATAAAACATTCTAATATTGTCTTTTGGTGATAGAAATTCAAAGGCTCTTACTATAAAATCTCATGTTTTCTTAATCTGTTCTCATCTTTAATAAAGACATTTCCCTCCTGTTTTTCCTTGCAAGTTTGAGTTACCTTGTAAATTATTGCCTTATTTTTAATAAAAGTAAAGATACATGTTCCTTTATGATTCACCTAATAGTCTAACTTATCTGCTATTTTGTTATTTTATTAAAAACCTTTACACTGTCACCTCTCTCACTTAACAATATAGGCCATTCTATTTGGTTTCACTTTCATAAGAACTCCCTAGGACACACATATATAGAGAGAGGATGAGTTTTCTTAAAACAATTTTATACAAATAAAAGTAAATGCTCCTTCTTTATAGTTCTTCTACAAATCTATCTTATCTACTATTATACTAAAAATCCTTACATTTTCCCCTTTCTCAATTGATTTAATCTCAAAATAAGCCGTTCTGTTTAGTCACACTTTAATAAAAGCTCCCTGAGGCACCCTTATGTGAAGAGAGGATAAATATTCTTAATAACAGTTTGATACATAAAACTTAACATCTTTTCTTACATTTTCACCTAATTTCATTGATTTTTATAAAAACAAATCATTCTATTTAGTTACACTTTAATGAAAGCTACCTAAGGCACTCTTATATGGAGAGAGGCTAAACATTTTTTTATTTTTTTCCAATGTAAAGCTTAACATCTTTTCCTTACATTTTCACCTCTCTCAGTTAGTTTCTTACCAAAACAAGCCTTTCTGTTTAATTTCACTTTCTTACAGACTCCCTAAGGCACTCTTATATGGAGTGAGGGTAAATGTCCTTAATAGTAATTTTATACATAAAGTTTAACATCTTTTTTCTTTGGTATCTTCTCTTCAAAAGGATCTTGTCTCTGTGACGTTTGCCCTTGTGGACTGCATACATTTGTTCTAAGGGTTGCAGTGAGTAGCTTAAAGTGATGCTTGACTGGATATTTTTTGTCTTCTTCCCTTTCTGAGATAGCTCTTGCATAGAAAGTTTGGTTGCTCCAGCAGACACCTGTTTCTTTGATGCTATAAAACATAGTTCCATGACTTCCATAAGAGATATGGTTTGTTTTTTTAGTGTGTTTGTCTTCTTGTAGGGTATCTTCCAGTAAACTAAAGGTCCTCTTGCTTGCAGTTTTGATCAGTGTCTCTCAAAGATTCCTCCTGCAGTTCATCTGAGTTGCTTGTAGATTTCAGTAGAGCAGTTGAACATATGTCATATAGTTCAGCACATGTTTCTTTGAGTGCTAGCTTAATTGAGTCCCGAATCATGTATTTAAGAGCATCCCATGGGAGTTGAGTCAGCTCAGCGCCTACAGTATCATCTGGTTTGGGGGCTTTTAGTTCACTTCCCGCTTGGAAATCCATTTTAAAAACAATATCTGCAACCCCAGTACCAAAGCAAGTATAAACCGTTCAATCCGTCCACAATCCAGCAGTTCTAGATAAGTTGCTAGATAAGTTGTCATAGCAGACATAATAACACCCAAGAGTCTTTCAGTGGAGGACCAGGTGATTGCTTTTAACCAATGTCTTCTGAGCCCAGAAAACTTCAGAAAAAAAACTGATGTTACAGGAAGTAAATTACCATATAAGGTAGTTCCTTTTAGAATGCCTGTATTCCCCTCCCCTTCTTGTTAAAAAAAAGCCAGCGATTTGGCTGATTTGTAATTCCAAGACAAGTGATAGAATGTTCAGATAAGATTATTTGTGTTCCTTTTCTTCCCCCCTTATGGTTCTTTAAACAGTTTTATAACCGATACTTTTGCTAGCCGATTACGTGCAGGAGAGGGGGACAGGGATTTCTCCCCCTTTCCTCGTCGTTGTGTAAACAAAGAGGGTTTGATCAAAGGGTCTTTTGCTTCTTTGATGTTGCTTTGTAGAAGTACTCACTGTTTCTTCATCGGTGTTGGAGATGAAGAATGGTGCTCTCTTAGCCGGCGTTCACCACTAATCCGTCATGTCGGACCGTGACTTTGCTGATTCGTGCTCTTGCTTTGAGACGATCCGGCTCCTACCCGCTTGCTGCGGCTTGCGGGGGGCTCACATGAAGTCTCCTGCTCCAGACCTCTCTCCGGGAGAGACCCAGAGTTCCAATATAAGCAACGAACAGCTGGCAGGGCTCAGGAGCGAGGCTGAGCACGCACTGCCTCGTAGTGCCACGACCCGGAAGCTCCCTGCTCTGTAAAATTCTGATGCAGCTGTAATCTGGTCAATTTCATTTACATCTTGTCTTGTATTTACTGAAGACATATATTATGAATTCAGTCTAGTAATTTTTGTGCAGAGAGCTTTGGTCTGACATGAACCTGTAAGGTATAAAAATGATGTTATGAAACTGTGCATCATGACTTGTGCAACCTAGACACCACACCTTCAGTGTCAAGTCCTTTTGTCATTCCAACTTGAGGAGCAGAAGGTGCAAAATAATAGGATCCTGTGGTACTATTTCTGAAAGAGCCATTAGGCAGAAGACTGGTTGCCTGATAGTGACATCTGAGGGGGGGAAAGTGAAGCCAATTGGGCACAATTCTGTTTATGTTATGCAGCTGCATCACTAATGCCTCAAGGATTCTGCTATCAAACTCACAAGGAAATTTAACAGAATCTATGTGGGTATTTGACCTTTGCTTATCAGGCGGATTCAATTAATGACAAGTTCAGTATAGTTCATTTATTAAAGGATAGAGTCCAGAAACCAGCCATTGCAGAGGCTAGCAGAATATTTGCAGAGAGATCAGAAGAATACTCTTACTAGATCTTTGTGACTAGGTCATACAATAGGCCTGCTTATGCCAGACAAGTTACCTTTATTTTAGAATTTCTTACAGGTGAGCTGGCAGAACCCCTGGTTTTCTGTGGAACAAAGTTTGAGTCCAGTGGCACCTTTAAGAAGAAGAGATTTGATTTATACCTCACCCTTCACTACCCAAAGTAGTCTCAGAGTGGCTTAC
Source organism: Gekko japonicus (assembly GCF_001447785.1). NCBI lineage: Eukaryota > Metazoa > Chordata > Lepidosauria > Squamata > Gekkonidae > Gekko > Gekko japonicus. The sequence goes on along the minus strand of NW_015172033.1, from coordinate 551,534 downwards.
AATCTCCTTTCCCTTCCCCTCCCCACAACAGACACCCTGTGAGGTAGGTGGGGCTGAGAGAGCTCTTTGAGAACTGCTCTTGAGAGAACAGCTCTGAAAGAACTTATGACTGACCCAAGGACATGCCAGCAGCTGCATGTGGAAGAGTGGGGAATTAAACCCGGTTCTCCCAGATTAGAGTCTGCGCTCCTAACCTCTACACAACTGGCTCTTCACACCAAACTGGCTGTCCAACAAAGACCAACAAAGTTTTATTCAAGATATAAGCTTTAGTGTGCATACACACTTCTTCAGATACATTGGAAAGTTACCAGCCCATAGATATAGGTAGAAGGGGAGCAGCAAATTAGTTTACAAAATAATAAAGGTATTTAACAGATGCAAGTACTAAACTGGAATATCAAGCTTGGTTTATATGGTCACCATTTGTTTGGGTTTAATTCTGGGGGGGAAACATAGTAAAGGAAATAAATACATCAAAATCACAATAAATATATCAGAAACATCTACTTTGAGGTCACCCATTGAATGTCTTGGAAGGCTGAAGTGTTCTCAAACACGTTTCTCAATCTTGTGATTCTTGATGTCAGATTTTCTGTGATAAGGGTTGAAGTGGAGTTATGTACCAGCCGAATGAGAGTAGCATAAATTTGTACTTATCAGGAAGTGTTTACTCATTAATCATCACCTGTAGGAGCCGCTCCAAATCTTTTTACCTCTGGTTATTACCAACATATTGTGAATTAAGATTTAATGCCTATTACATGAATATCTGTTTAAAAATATAGAGTTCCAATGCTAGTATTAACTTCCCTGTGCCTATGTGATGCCAGCATGAAAATGCTACATGCATCTAGACTGATGTACAAAGTAAAGGCATTATAAACTGACATCTCTGCCACATTGTTAATCCTCAGAGGGAAGGTGTTTTCTATGGAAATGATGGGCAGTGAGTAATATAAAGCAGTTCTCAGTTACTGCTACCAGAGTAAGTCTTGTATGTAACTGAAGCCTTGTCTTAAAGTTTTCCTAGTGTCTAATCTACCGCGCTGAACCGAACCTGTTCTGGGAACTATTATGACAAATAACTTGCAGCTGATTTTACTGATGGTAATAAAAAAGTCATTGACTGTAGGGGTAGTGATGGCAAGAAGTTAAAAAGGGGTCCAATAAGAGAGAGAGCGAGTGTCTTGAAAGAAATTCAGAGTTTAGTGAATAAGATGTTGGGATGGGTGCAGTGTTCCCTCTAAGCTGAGTTAGTGTGAGCTGGCTCACAGTTTTTTAGCCTCCGGCTCACACATTTCTGTCTCAGCTCAGGAAGGATGGCTCCTCCAGAGCAAACTAATTTATGCAGTAGCCAAATAGCTCGCTCACAACTTTAATGCCAGGAGCTCACAAAGTAGAATTTTTGCTCACAAGACTCCACAGCTTAGAGGGAGCATGGGATGGGTGATATGCACTTTCTGTTTCTTTTTGCTTCCATGTGTATTTATTTATAGTCTGTCTCTCTTACTGGAACTCAAGGTACATTACACAGAGTGAGTCAATACAATCAACAGGATGGGACATTCAGTAAAAAAAGGAATAGGATTTGGACTGATGCAGGGCGTGAATGTTAACCTGCCACATTAAATGATGCAAAATTGCATAGCAGGATCCAATTTACAGCAAACTATATAAAGTAATATAGACCATAATCCCTCAAAATTTGTCCAAGTAACTTTGTGAATCATTTTGTACAGTGCTACCCTACTGCCTGCATGGAAAAGCCCTCTTTACTAATTCAGTTTTGCATAGTTTGTGGAAAGCCATGAGAGTGGGAGCCTTCCTAACCTCCTCAGGCAAATCATTCCACAAGGTGGGGGCCACAACAAAGAAGGCACGTGTATGGGCAGTTATTGATTTTGCCCATTTGCAGGTTGGCGCCTGCAGAAAGCCCTGCTCTGATGAGCAAAACTGTCATGGCAAAGTACAGGGGTTATTTTGTAGAAAAAGAGGTGCAGGAGCTCATTAGCATAACTCATTAGCATATGCAACACCCCCTGACATAACCGGAAGTGTGTCAGAAGGCAACACCCACTGCTCTGGCACCACTGGACTCTTTGCTAGCTATGGGGGGGGGGACATGCAGATCTGCCCTCACAGAGGAGGGAGAGATTGTACCTGAATAAACCTTGGCCTTAAAGGTGTCACTGGACTGTTTTGGATTGCTATTTGGGGGCGGGGGGGCTCTGCAACTTATCTGGCTGCTTCTTGCTCCTTGTGGCCTGGGGCTGCTGGGAGCAGGAGGTGGGGTTTGTTGCATGTCCCTGCCCCTTGGGCTCTTTACTGCCGGAGCTCTGTTCCTGTCTGCTCCTGCAGGAAATGACCCCTGGCAAAGCATATAAGGAGAGATGATCTTGCAGATATGAGGGTCTAGGCCCATGAAGGACTTTGTATGTGATAGAAGAAGAGTTGGTTTTTATACCCTGCTTTTCTCTACCTGAAGGAGTTTCGGAGCAGCTTACAATCACCCTCCCTTCCTCTCCCCACAACAAGCATTTGTGAGGTAGATGAGGCTGAGAGAGTTCTGAGAGAACTGTTTATTTATTTATTTATTTATTATTTGTATTTTTATCCCGCCCTCCCCGTAGGCTCAGGGCGGCTTACACAGCATGTCGCCGAAACATGTAGTAAAACAGTAAAAACATTAAAAACATTAAATAACATTAACTCTTAAAACATCATACATACAAACAACAATTGGTGCTCGGCTCCTAAAGCCAGATGGCCGTCAGAAGTCCCGTTCTCTTTCCGAGTGTCCACATCCGGTGACCCTGTCCACAAGCTTAGGGCATAGATGGTGATGATGGTATACTGATGGTGTAATGGCGGTGGGCGCTCCCTTTTAAAAGACTGAGGGGAGTCCGTCTTGCAGAGCCCTGATCTCCTCTGGGAGCTCGTTCCACCAGATAGGAGCCGCCACCGAAAACGCCCTATTCCTGGTCACTACTAATTTGGTAACCCGTGGACCTGGTACGTCCAATAGGTTCTGGGTCCCAGACCGTAGTGCTCTTGGGGGCACAAGGTCACCCAGTAGACTTCATGTGGAAGAGTAGGTAATCAAACCCTGTCTAGATTAGAGTCTGCCACTCTTAACCACTGCACCATGTTGACGAATACTTTAAATTGAGTCCAATGACTGATGGGCAGCCAGTAGAGTGATTGCAGAATGGGAGTAATATGCATTTCCATCTACCTGTTTTTATTGATGGGTTGATTATTTGTTTGTACTTTTTTATATCATTTATACATAATATGGAAGTACAGTGTACATTATTTATACATATTGATGCACAAAATAATGTTGCATGGAAATTGAAAATGGCACAAATATAAAGACTCCCAGTTTAATTTGCACAAGTAAAAATAAAATCAAAATGGGAATTTCTGAGACGAACCAGTGGGGATGAGACATTCAATAGCATCCCTAATAAAGTGTACTAAGATAATCAGACATAGATATTCTGTTTAAATACATTTCACAGCCTCCAGTACTACATTTAAAATTTAAATATTAATATATAAAATGTTATTCTTAAATTAACATTTTAATGAGACTAATGTTGACTTTGCACAGTATAAGATTAAATAATGTTAAATAATTACATGTCTTAACATATTTAATATTCACCAAGGTATTATTTTTTGCTTTGGAAAGACATTAAGGCAACTCTATTGTTATCAGAGATATTTCTGAGCTTTACAGTTTATTTAAAGTAGGTCAGATAGTTATTGCCACTCATTTCTGAAAACCAGTTTCATTGATCTTAAATAGTTCTACAGCTGACTTCAAGGTTATACAGACCATGGCATATCAATCTTCTGTTGCCAGACTAATGGTTAAGATAACCATTCTGTAGAATTTGAACTGGATTTTGTAAGTGAATTGTATAAGTTAGAAGATGGATGTTTGCCTTCATCCTAGGTTAAGTTTTGTTATGTTTACACCATTCCTCCTCTCTCTGTTGAGGTTCAGCTACTGGCATAACAAGTGCTACTATTTGAGCTCCTTTGCTCAGGGTGCAGACCAGTGCCACCCTCAATCTGTATTGGACACTGCGAGTCTGTCCCCAATCCTTGCATAACGCTACCCCTCTGCCCCCTGCCTTGGCAGCAGTTGAACAACATTCTTTGTTAAGTTCAGGAAGCCTAATCAGCCAATCAGTTGACAGCAGCAGTGGCCAAGTAATAGATTTCAGACACCTTCTGGACATTCTTCCTCTACTTTGAAATATTGGTTAACAACACTTTATTATTATGGCAGGAAAGTTAATAGCTTTCACTTTAAAGTTGTACCCTACCAAAATGAGGCCAAAAAACCTCAAAGTTGGCTTTAATTGTTACAAACTGCTCTCCTCACCAAGTCTAGTTTAAGTTTCTGAGGTATAAATATAGAGGCTTTTTAAACTACTGATCTAAAAATTGGGTTGTTATATTCTGTTTTGGATTGGATATCAAATGCTTCTCAGCCTGTGACATTTTAATGCAGTTTGTCTTTTCAAATAGGTTTACCTTCTAATGCATGAGACAACAGGACTTTGCTCATCAGACGGTGCATACATTTCAGAGCAGTTGTTACCTAAAATATTACCATAAGGCATAAGAAAACACACGATTTAAGTTGCCTTTCGTGAACATAATTAAGAATTAATAAGCCTGTACCGGTGGCTAGTCCTCAGAATTTCCACTGTTTTGCCTTTTGTGACCTGTGTTATTAAAAGTCCATTATTTTTACAGACTTTATTAAATTGGATCTTATTAAAGCATTCTATATTTGCATTTGGTCTTTCATAATTCATTATTATTATGACATTTACTTTTTACCATCAGATCTGAAAACATATCATAAGCTACCCTTTTCTCTTGAAAGAAATGCTAATTTCAAACAGTCCTCTAATGGAAGAGAAAAGCTTTATCAGTTTTTTCATTTATTCAAGATCGTGTGAAGAATACTAATGCCAGACTTCAGTATGCTAATAGATGAAAGCTTTTTTTTGGTCAAAAGCTTAGAAATATTGTTTTTAGACTATGCAAGTATGAAACTGAAAGAAGGCTACTACTGCAGCTGAAAACTGAACTCCAGAGTACAATTCTTGATTTGTGTTACTACTCAATCCACAATTTACCTAAAATGTTAAGCTTGTATGGAAGTAACATATAGTCAGTTAAAAACTCTACATCCGCAATGGAATGTGTGGATTTTTGAACTGCCTTGTGCCTTCCACTTTTAATGGAATCTTTGCAACAAATGACAATATTGAGAATCCATTGGAGGCATCATGATGTCACATCTGGGCGGCACGCACACGCTTTGCGTGCACGCACGCACTCAAGACACCGGGCAGGAGCCCCCCTCCACCAGGTAAAAAAGATTTGGCAACCCTACGAAGTGAATAGGGGAAGTGGGAAACAGAGAGAAAGTGAGCTGGGGGCCTAGGGCTATCCCCCCTCCCCCAATTCTCTGCAAGATAATTCAGAAGTAAGTCCACATTTGCATGAGATTTGAGCTTCATTGGACTCTGTACAGTTTACTACCAAGAAAACAGATGTAGGAATGGACTCAATAGAAATTAAATGGAAAATTAGTAATGTCACTTTGAAATGCACAGCTTCCCTGAAACAAAAACAGGTAAGGTTTCTAAAGGTAAACTTCAAAAATATGTGTTCTGTCCTGAAATTAAATGCTCCTTTTGTGCACACTTTTAAAAAATCCTGGCTTCTGAAATCATGTAAAAACCAGATAAGCCCTTGATGACTACCATAGATCAGTCACTAACCTAGGGCACTGCTTAGTGTCAGTATGGCCTTGATCTGTGGATTTAGGTATCTGCAGATGGGGGCCACATGTCACTATTAGCTATATAGATAATGATGAATCACATCATTCCTTGATGCTAATAAATGACTTCAGTTGTCCATTTTTGTAACAACAGCATGTGAACAGGGTATGGAGCACTAGGATTCCTACCCCCTTTGCTCAGGCAAACATATGTCTTTGAACAAACCTGATCTTTCACTGAATTTTATCTGAAGAATGTTACTTATTCCATTCAGCTCCTTTATGCCCAAGAAAAAAGTAGTTTGAATTTATTTGAAAATGTGGTACAGGTCTTACTGTGGGAAGATCAGTTTGCTCATGGTGCGAATTTGATAATTTTGAATATGATATAAAACATATATATTGTACTACAGAGAATGGATAAAAGGGAACATTAGTGCAAGATGGTCACAGAATGACTTTAAGGATACATAGGGCCTGATAATTCGTAGTTTAGTAACTCCCTTTTTCTTTTAAAAGATTTATGTTGCCTACAGAAATGCTCTTACTTCTCAATTTTTCTATTCTTTAGGTTTCTAACAATGTGTACAAGACACTTTGGTAGTGTTGTAGCTCAAACAATTCGAACACAGAAGACTGATCACTTTCCACTGTTCCTGATTATTATGGGGAAACGATCTTCGAATGAGGTGCTGAATGTAATACAAGGTACAGTATGTTTTCTGTTGGAACTTATTTCATAGAGGAAAATTGTACTGCTGTTTTTTAATCATCTGTTGTCTGTGTAAAGTGCCTGGAGCAACCGTGATCAGCAGTAAAGGCAGCATGTAAATATTTTAAAAATAAAGTTATTAGCTATCAATTTTTTAAACAGTTTTAAAATTAGTTTTAAAATAAAAAGTACTTTCCCTTTAATATTTATTTATTAATTATATGAATCGCCCCACCCCTGCTACTGCAGGGCTCTGGGCAATCTTAGTTTATCCTTCTCAGAAAGTAAAAACAGTTACTAAGTTGTGAACTGACAGATTCTGTATAAAAAGATCATAGAAATAAGAGCCTAGGGTTCCAGTATTTAAAAGACAGGCAGAGTGTATAGATTTTTGCGTGATCAATTTTTTGTTCACACTAGAAGCTGACTTTATGATTATCATGTCTCAGCCTTGTCTAACTTGTAGGGCTATTTTGAGAATTAAATGAGGTAAAGAATGTAACGTAACCAATCCTGAGCCCTTAAAATACAGTGGAAAGGTGTGTGCATTTTAAACTGTCAACATTAACCAGTTTGCAAAATCTGTAACCTGGAATTCCAAAATTTTGAAAGCTTAGTGATTTGAAACAGATCTTTGTGCATGCATTTGAGTGCAAATTAGTCCATAGTTTCAGTAGTTTTTTTAAATCCTTTATAAATTCTTCATATTTATTCATAAAGGTATCATAGAGTATCTTCCAATAGATGGCCCATTCGCATTTCATACCCACATAAGCCAAAATACCTTGATTGTGCAAAACTAGTATTTTTATACTTGTGGTCTGACATGCATTATGCAATATCTCCCTTATAATATTATCCAGTAGTCCACCAGGTATGAAGCAAAGCCTGATAGCCACAGCCAGTGGACTTGGCCTATACATAATTTATTTCTCTTCTGTACTTCCAGAGTTTTTTGGGTGAGAGGCACTGTCTCTTGGAAGTACAAGTCTGGAAACTTGACATGCCACACAGTCTACAAAATCCAGGGCTATGGGATTTCCCCCTTCTTGCAGTTTAACAACTGTTCAGCTGAGAGGCTACAAGACGGAACGATTTCCAGGGACTATGAGCAATATGTATTAGTGTCTAAAATGAAAATGTGTTGAAGAAGTTGGGTAACAACCCCTTTTCTCTAAAAGTACTTTGAATTCTACATTTAAAAAATATAGTTAGAGCTAACCATCTACATAAAATCAATGCCTGAGATGGGGGATGTTTTTAATTTTTTTTATTTAAATTTTTAAAAATTTCTCTTCTTGGTTAGCAATTTTGGCTTTTCTCAGATACAAAAACACAACCAAAAGCTTAAGAACAAATATTTTTTGTTTGGACGTACATTTGCAGCGACTCGTTAAAAGAAACTTGTTTTTAAAGCATTTTCTTATTCTATCTATTCTTTTTAAAAAGGCAAACAGGTATTCCTTTTGGATTAATTATAGAATGACATTCTTTTAAAAATAATTTTAATAATATGGAGTTCAGCTATCTTTCTTTGTTGCTAGGTAACACAACAGTGGATGAGCTAATGATGAGGCTGATGGCTGCAATGGAGATCTTCAGTGCACAGCAGCAGGAAGACATAAAGGATGAGGTGAGAGCTGGACATCACTGCAGACACCTAGTGGGTTTAGAGTAAGGGCCTTTCCAGACAATTAAAAAGTATGGGATTCCATCTTCAACAGAATGGTGCAGAACTAGATGCTAAGGGACAGCCTCTGCATCTGTTGTAGAACAGAAAGTTTTGGTAGGTCGTTATTGTAGGGGTTGGAAAAGCTGTGTTTTAAATAGCTGTTAAAGAAAATGCCCGTAAGCAACTATTGAAAGATGTAAGGAAGTACTGTCCTGCATTGTATTGATCACCTGTTAGTGTGATACCATACTCTTAATGGTCTTCGCCTTTCTGCAGCTAGCATCACTGCCTGTGACTTTCTGTGAAGGAAATAAGAGCAATTGGGCATTGTCATGGTGGAGATGAGAGTACACAGCCTTCATAGGACTAAATTTTTAAAACAAGCAAAGTTTATGACATAATACAACATATTAAAAGGGAAAGTGCTGCTTTTTTTGGTGTTTGCTACATGTTAGGTGAGCTAGCTGAATACTGAAGTCTGCACAAAAAGAGTGTTTAGTCTCTAACCTGATAAAAAGTAGCCATTTAAAAAATAAAATTAAAAATGTCCAAAGTAGTATGGGGGAAGAGGAGTTCTGTTGAAGTGACTAGGTACTTGAACACCAACAAGACTATGCTGTTATTTGGCCATATGGACTGAAACTCACACAACATGGGTCATTGCAATGAGGAAGTGGTTCAAGTTGCCCTCCTTCTTCTTGTATGGGATCCTCTATCACTAGCAGAAGGCTTTTTGCACTTCTGCAGCCCAAGGATCCAACCATTATTTTTACGTCTCTTTCTTAGTCTAGCTTATGAGTTTTAGTTTTACACCACAAGAAAATTGCCGCAATATTTTTATTTCCTACCTTTAAATTACAGATGGGAAACAAGCATACTTTAGTGTTCTTAAAAGGTCAAATGAGGAAAACAGCCATTTTAAAACCCCCAAAACAAATTGCTTACTACCCTGGAGGTCTCTTCATGCAAAATAAAATGTGCAAGTGGAAGTACAAAATTTTCCTGCCAGTGTTTCAATCACACAAAAATAAACACAAGCCAGGTATACAGTAGTGAGATGTTTATCTGTTACTCTGTAAATTGAGAGTGACATTTGAAAGTAATGAAGTACTTAGTTAGGAATTTGTAATAATAGGTGTGTTGCCATTCAAGATTATTGTTATCCTGGGTGTAGAGACATTGATTGACAATAATTCACTAAATACATTATTGAGCCATTTAACTCTTCTGTCTCGTTAGTACGAGATTTACTGATTATATTGTGTGCTAATCTGAATGTATGCTGCCTGCATGTATATCCACTACTTCAGGTTCCCCCCTTCTATTTATTTCCCATAACTCATTGACAATGAAATTGACTTTAATTCCTTTCCATTCTCAATAGAAATTTTAATTATCAGGGTTACATGATTAAAACCTGTGGCATAATATAATTGAAAATGATATTGCGTTTTAACAGCAAGATATCAGGAGAATAATACATATATATTCATTTTTTAAAAGCAATTTCCTGAAAACTGTAAAATTCAGTGTTTTGGGTATAACAAACTGATTGGGTGTACATTTGGCAATAACCAGGCTGGAAAAATACCCATAAAAATACCTTATCAGTGTTTTCCAGATTTTTTTCAGCTGGTTAGTGAGTGGGCTACTTATTCGACTATCCAAAAATGGCCGACCTGAAAAATCCCAAATATATTCAGGATTTTTCCGGGACCACCAGATAGCCACAGTTAAAGGGCATTTAAAAGGCTCTCGGTCCTTTAAATGTGAGCCCTTTAAATGGCTTTGGAGTTTACTCGCCATGGAGTTGCATGGCTTGGAGAAGGCATTTAAAGGGACCACAATCCCTTTAAATGCCTTTCCTGCCTCCATTGGAAACTATGAAGGATGGGGGCACCTTCTTTGAGGTCCCATAGAATTGGACCCCCTGGTCCAATCTTTTCGAAACTGGGGGGGGGGTTGAGGAGAGCCACCAGCAGTTATGCTGCAGATTTGGTGCCTCTACCTCAAACATAGCCACCCCCCCAAGCGGGATCGCCTATTAGCCTATTGACCATTGGGTATAATGGAGCCGGAAATATTTCGCAATCCTGAATATTTATCGAATCCAAATATCATAGTGGTATTGGGATTCAGGAATATTGGGAAATACTGATATTTTTTGAGTTTAATATACCAGAACCCCAAAAATACCAGGTTTTGGGGGGTTTTTTTTGCATAGCCTTAATTGGGATGGATCAAGACAGAAGCATACAGGGAGGAAAAATGGTCCTGGAAAACAGCCCCAGCCCACAATCCCAAAGGAGGGAGGGAGGGAGGGAGAAAAAGTGTTCTCAGCCAGCCCATGTGGGCCTCTGCCAGGCACCTCTTTCTCTACCCTGCAGGGGATGAGGGCTACTTTTCCTGGTGGTCTTAATGGCCAATCTGCCCCTGGATCAAGTGATCAATGAGCACAAGGATTGTGAATCTTTCCTGCATTTCGTCCCCCTAGCAGTCTCTTTCAACCCTGGGAAACTTGATTCCCAATGCTGCAGGATTGATGGGTATAATAGCTATGCAGGTCAGGGTACTGTGCTGAAGAGGGGGAAAGTGGCAAAAATTATGCTGTCCTTCTTGTTACCATCAAGAGAGGCTCTCATAAAAATATGGTACCTACTGAGATCCTTCTTGTTGTTCAGTCACACAGTCAAGTCCGACTCTTTGTGACCCCATGGACCACATCACACCAGGCCCTCCTGTCTTCCGTCGTGCTCCGGAGATTGCATAATTTCATGTTCGTGGCATCAATAACACAGTCTAACCATCTTATCCTTTGCCTTCTTCTTTGACCTTCAATCTTTCCCAGCATCAGGGTCTTCTCCAGTGAGTGCTCCCTTTACATTTGGTGGCCAAAGTATTTGAGCTTCAGCTTCAGTATCTGGCCTTCCAGGGAACAGTCAGGGTTGATTTCTTTTAGGATTGACTGATTCGATCTCATTGCAGTCCAAGGGACTCTCAAGAGTCTTCTCCAGCACCATAATTCAAAAGAATCTATTCTTCAACACTCGGCCTTCCTTATGGTTCAACTCTTGCAGCCATACATTACTACTGGGAACACTGTAATGACTTTAACTGAAGTGGTCAACAACATAGAAGGGCCAACAGAACTGTAAGATATCTGAATGTGAAATAGTTTTGGTTTGGAAAATGGTTTTACAAGTAAAATTTCACCTACAGGTACTCTATATTGCTAGTAGGGAAGTGACATTGATGGGGAACTGAAATGAGACTGATGACAAAATCTGCAGGGAGCAATTGATGATTTATTAATGTATGATGCATTTTTCAAAAAGTAGTATAAAAGTAAAGTTTTCAACCCACTCATTTACCCCACACTTGGTTTCATCTCTGCCTTACATTCATTCCCTCTTCCTCAAACAAACCACTTCACTTCTGCTGACCCACCTCAAAACTTTCCAGTAATTCTGTCCTACATCACACTCAAATGTCTTTACTCACTCAGTCTCTTTCATTTGACACACACACATCTTGGAAACACATTAATATTATTTTATTTCACAAAATATGGTAATAACTGTGCAAGAATTAAACAAATGGGAGACCATATTTTAACACCATACTGTTCATCAAAGAAAATATTTACAATAGTCAATCCATATGTATCTTACTAGCACAGAGAGGCTTGGTTCTGATAGAAGAATTTCATGTGCACTAGACAGTCTCTGCCGTGAAACATGCTTCTTCTGCTGCTAAAATTTCTGTTTGCAGAAGGTCAATGCTTTTCAAGTGGGGACTTGTGCAAACAGAAATTTCAGCAGAGGAGGAAGTACACTGCACAGCAGAGACCACCTAGCATGCATGTAACTCAATTATAGAATCCAAGCCAGAAAAAAAGAGAAGTCTTACTTATATAGGAGAAGCAAGGGCAGCTGGATGCAGGAAATGTGTCAGCCCTATTGATAAAAGGGAACCCTGCTTTTCTGTATAGTAAATGTCCAGTGGTTATTTCTTATAGGATACTGGTTTTAAGTTATGATTTGTGAAGCCCACTGCTGGCTGCAAGCTCCCTGTCCTGCTGATGGGGCCACCCACCTGGGCCCAGAACAGGTAAAAGATGCTGCCGATGGAGGTGTACGGGGAGTCATGGTAGGGCAGGCAGAAGGAGAGGCAGGTGCAACTGGTGCCTCTTGTAGTGGTACAAATGGGGCTGGTACGGAGGAGGTGGGGACAGTTGTCATGGCAGGTCCTATATCCAGATGAATGGTGGGACGGCTGAGCAAGTATGGGATGCTTAGGATGGTAGCAGGGGGAAAGTGCTGGTCATGGCCCTGCCATTTCACCTTTGCCTTTCACTTTCCTTCTTTCCTCTGTTATTTGTAAAGCCTCATCAGACAGCCACTTTGCTTTCTTACATTTCTTTTTCTTTGGGATGGTGGTGATTGCTGCCTCCTGTACTATGTCACAAACCTCAGTCCATAGTTCTTCAGGCACTCTATCAAATGTAGTCCCTTAAACCTGTTCTTCACCTCTACTGTGTATTCATAAGGGATGTGATCTAGGTTAAACCTGAATGGCCTAGTGGTTTTCCCAACTTTCTTCAGTTTAAGTCTGAATTTTGCAATGAGTAGCTCATGATCTGAGCCACAGTCAGCTCCAGGTCTTGTTTTTCTGACCGTATAGAGCTTCTCCATCTTTGACTGCAAATGATATAATCAATCTGATTTCAGTGTTGCCCATCTGGTGATGTTCATGTATAGAGTTGGCTCTTAGGTTGTTGGAAGAGGTGTTCACCATGACCAGCATGTTCTCTTGACAAAACTCTGTTAACCTTTGCCCGATTTCATTTTGTTCTCCAAAGCCAAACTTGTTCGTTATTCTGGTTACCTTTTGACTTTAGCATTCCAATCCCCTATGATGATGAGGACATCTTCTTTTGGTGTTAGTTCTAGGAGCTGTTGTAGGTCTTCATAGAACCAGTCCATTTCAACCTCTTTTGCATCAGTGGTTGGGGCATAGACTTGAATTATTGTGATGTTGAATGGTTTGCCTTGGATTCAGACCAAGATCATTCTGTCATTTTTGAGATTGTATCCCATTACTGCCTTTTGCACTCTCTTGTTGACTATAAAGGCCACACCATTTTTTCTACAGGATTCTTGGCCACAGTAGTAGAAATAATGGTCTTCTGAGTTAAATTTGCCCATTCCTGTCCACTTTATTTCACTGATTCCCAATATGTCGATGTTCAGTCTTGCCATCTCATTTTTTACCATGTCAAGCATACCTTGAATCATAGATCTTACATACCAGGTTCCTGTGCAGTATTGTTCTTTGCAGCATCAGACTTTCCTTTCACCATCAGACACACCCACAGCTGAGCGTACTTTTGGCTTTGGCCCAGCTGCTTCACTCTTTCTGGGATTACTTGTATTTACCCTCTGATCTTCCCCAGTAGCATATTGGACACCTTCTGACCTGAGGGGCTCATCTTCCGGCATCATATCTTTTAGCCTTTTGTTACTGTCCATGGGGTTTTCTTGCCAAAGATACTGGAGTGGGTTGCCATTTCCTTCTCCAGTGGATCACATTTTGTCTGAGTTCTCTGATGTGGCCTATCTGTCCTGGGTGGCCCTCCACAGCATAGCCCACAGCCTCATCGAACCATGCAAGCCCCCTCGCCACATCAAGGCAGTGATCCACAGGAATAACCAACTTTAAAAGGGGACTGAGTGCCGGTTTATGGCGACACACAGGCAGACGCATCTCCCGGACATCCCGGGGATGCAAACTGCACATCAGCATGTAGGAGGGGGTCCGACAGGTCATGACCCCCCCCGGAGCCTTGGTAAAAGGCTCCTAGCAAGGGGGCTTTTGAGGGGTTCTTCGCTGGCACGATGCTGGAGAATTGAGGCGCTCCTCCGCCCCGAAGGTCCTGCCGCTGAGTGTCCGCATGGACTGGGTCAAGCATTGGAGATCGGGCGGAAAAAAACGATGCCGAGCGTGGCCGGTTGGCCAACAACAAACTGTGAGTCGGGTTAAAGTGAGCATGAAGAATTAAAAAGAAAGCTGCCCCCCTAAATGAGTGATGGAAAGCGAGCGGGGGAGGGGCCCCTCCCAAACGCAGAGATGAAACACAGAAATAAAGAAAGGGTGTCCATGGCACTCTGCTACAAGAGCTGCACAAGTATATTCTTTCACATGTAACTAGAAGTATAAAAAACAGAAAAAGTCACCTGCACCTCTACTGTTTTCTGTTTTTTTATGCTGTTGCATAGAGAAGGTTATTAAGTAATGCTGTAATTTCAACAATTAGTTTTGTTGAAATAAGAGAAGCAGTATCGACCAAGGGGTGTCCCCTCTCCTTGTTCTCAAAAGAATAGGTGAAATAGCCTATTGCCCAAGTCTCCTGTACTAAGATTATATCATAGCTTTTCAGAACTTCCCCTGTTCCTTTCATACTCATTTTGTTATTTCATCTGGCCATATTCCAAGAAAGAAAGTGTTTTTTCTGTTTATCTAGTCAGTCATTCTCGCCTTCAGAGGTGGCAAGGTTCCCTTTCTCTGTCTCCAGATGGGACTCAGTAGGAAAGGCCATTTGACCAAAAGGGATCAAAGTACCGGAAGCTTTGTAGGAAGTAAAATTTTGTGTACTAATCAACGTATAAATGGTCCCTTTCATTATCCTGAGTTTTCTGTGCCTGAATATTTTCCAGAGTGACTATTAAATTTTGCAGTCTGGAAAGCAAATCATTTTGCCCAGAAATGGGAAGTAGGCCAAAGGATGCCAACAGATTGCTTTCAGAGTTCTCAGGGTGGGCCTGTACACTTTCCTTCAATGCAGAGTGGTTAATAGGCACCATGTTTTAGTTTAAGCTATTGCAGAATGTCTTGGGTCATTTGAGAAATTAGGACAGAATAATTACTCAGAATAATGATTTTAAAGAATTGTTATCCTGCGTCAGACCATTTTTCAAAGTGGCTTGCAGGCAATAAAATCCAGGACAAAAGCACAGCAACAGAGCATTAATACCACAGGCATTAATTTATCTCTAACAAGCAAGTGCAAACTTAAAATCCAGGTTAAACCCCACACTGAAAATGCAGCAGCAGTTCAACAGACATTAAACCAACATCAGAACAAAGACCATTGGGGGGAAGTGTGCCGTGATAGATGGGAAATGATTTCACGTGATACCTCAAGAATCAGCACAGAGAAATAGGGTGATAGGGTTCCCGACTCTGGGTTGGGAAACACCCAGAGGTTTTGGGGTTGGGTAGGGTGGGGGTTCAGAGAGGAGGGACCTCACTGGGGCATAATGCCATAGAATCCATCCTCCAAACCAGCCATTTTCTCAAGGCCCTACCTGGAGGTTAGCAACCCTACAGGGTGAGAATTCCACGGGCAATGCACCTCTAAAGGTGAAGGGCATACAGAATAGGTCATCTACCAGTGGATGTTAGCAGTCAGTTGGGTTCATAAAGGAGCTGGGATTCATTTAGTGTCCCCAGCAACCAGTACTGGGTATGGGAAATATAAATGACTTTATCTTTCTTTTTTAATTCTGTGCCAAAAGGGAGTCTGTAATAAAACAATATGTACATTATGTACTTAAGAAGAGGCGTTGGCATGTGAAACAAAATATTGCTTTTCAGTGGTTTGCCAGTTAACATGTAACTTTTTTTTTTACAAACCTTGCTTTTGATGACTTGTGTTTACATAGCAACTCCTTTTTTTTCAAACACCTTAATGTGTTTGCCTGGGTGTTCTTTCAAAATGTGACAATAAGAAGCAGGATACAGATTCCGGTTTCTGTTACTATTTTCTTAGTAGCAACTGTAAGTCATCATAAACCACAACAAGATAAACAGAAAGTTCTTCTGAACTCAAAAGAAAAAAGTCAGCAAGTATACTTTTATTGTACATGGAGTCACAAAAGATGGGTTTGTGTGTATAAATGTGAATAAACAAAATACACTTCCTCTAATTGGAAAACTATCAGTAATGAGTCAGTGTATACACATACACACACACACACATATATTTTTTAAAAATCTTACCTTTTTGACAGATTTACAGAACCTGCTTGGAACAGGATTAGTGGGAAGCAATTCCAGAAAAATCCAACTGAACCACCAGTATCAGTAAGCCCAGGATTGCATTTCTTGCAATGAAAACAGATAGCTTGTCTATCTTGACTCTGACCTAGAGTTTCTTGTAGTGATAACTTCAGACAAAGTAAGACAAATAGTCCTGACCACATCAGCTACTGGGGAAAAAAGGAAAAGAATACCAGCAGGGCTACTTATACAGCACAGAACTACTTACACTTCTCTTTAATTATTCTTACAGCACATGCTACAACTCTCCAGCACTGGAGACCACACTCTCTAAAAACGGCTAAAAATTAATCTACTGTAGCTATTTACTTCTGATAAAAAGCTCCCCTTTCCTTACACCTGTTTGGGGCCAAAGCCATATCTCAAATTTTCAGAGGGCTTTTATTCCTTTAATTTATTTGTACTTATTTATTTAAAACATTTGCATCATACCTTATTTCCTCATACTCAACTTTAACAGCTTCAATGTTTCCAGCACCATTCTTTAAGCAAGCCCCTTTCCTATGATCCTTTTTCTCCGCCATCTTCATTCCAACTGGTTGGAAGACCATCAGTGTATGTATTGTTCAGGGGACTGGAAGACAGTACTGTTTGAAACATGGAAGCATATACTAAATTTTAAAGGAAGAGAAAGTCCCTTGAGGTCTTAAACGCGAAGAAGGAGTTCACACTAGCATTTCACTAAAGGTAAAATCGTGATGCTTCAAGGGGATTGCTCACATGTGGACTCAGACATTAAAATAGCCTGGACCTGGATAACCCAGGCTAGCCCAAACTTGTCAGATCTTGAAAACTAAGTATTTGGTCAGTATTTGGAAGGGAGATCACCAAGGAATACCATGGTCATGACCTGGAGGCAGGCAATGGCAAACCACCTCTGAACATCTCTTGCCTTGAAAACCCTGTGGGGGGGTCATAAGTTAGCCGTGACAACAACAACAAAAAGAACAAGCTGAGCCAGCTAGTGCCTGTGGTGCTGCCATCACCACAGGGTCCTTTCAGTTTGGACTTGGACCACAGTGACAATGTCTCACTAGGAACTTTCTAGTAATTTAAAGTGTCAGTCTGCTCCTGCAACTGTTCTTTATAATTCCCTGTATTTTTTAAAGGGCAGAGTAGGATATATGCACAGTAGTGCTGAGAAAAGGGGTGCATGTTTTCTAGAATTAGTTCTTAAAGTTTGGGGCAGGAGAAATGATAGGGAGGCAAAAAGATTTAATAGGATATATGCACAGTAGTGCTGAGAAAAGAGGTGCATGTTTTCTAGAGTTCGTTCTTAAAGTTTGGGGCAGGAAAAATGATAGGGAGGCAAAAAGATTTAAGCTTGTGTCTGAAAACAAAGAAGAATTTCAGACACTGAGTCCTCTGTGACTCAACCAGATAGATGCATTCTCCATGATGTAAAGTGGCATTGGAACTTGTGCCAGTATTTGGGACAGATAGGCAGTGGTTTTAAAAAACTCGTTTAAAAAACTCGTTAAAAAATGGCTAGATGGTAACTGATATTGTGTTTTATATAAACAATGTTCATATTACGTTTCCATCATGAGTCCTCAGTAGGTATTTTTCAGACCCACAACATGAATTTCCCAGAAACGTCTGGCAAGGTAACCACTGGAAACAGTAATAAATGTTTGTGGGACAACAAATTTAGAGTCCAATGGCACCTTTAATACCAACAAAGGTTTATTCAAGATATAACCTTAAATAAACCTTTGTTGGTCTTAAAGGTGCCATTGGACTCTAAATTTGTTGTACTGCTTCAGACCAACACGGCTGACCAACTGGATAAATGTTTGTGGGGTGCATGGACTATTTATTAAGCCAGTTTAGTGTTATCTTGATAGTAGTGTCTGAGAAACAACATGAGCTAAGCAGTGGTCATTTCTATCATGAATTGAATTTGCCTTATTAGGGAAACAACCTACTTGGGTAACATCATTTCCCCTAACGTTAAAACTTTAAACTTTAAAAGTGGTGGGTAGGACAAGGGAAGTGGCTGTCATTTGTAAAACCTTTTGTGTTTGAGGAGTGTACAGTGTTAAAAGGACATGTCCACAGTTTCATTGTTTACATTTGGCTTTTAACTTGACTGTTGATTGATTATTCTAACATTGCATGATAGGCAGTAACAGAGCTCAAGTTTGTCACATATGAAACTAATGAGAAGAGATCCATGATTAAATAATGGTATTACAATTCAACACACCTGTTTTGAGGCTCCCTTATACATTTTTTCCTTTCTTGCCTGAGGAAGAAACTTCTCAATGGATTACAGTAACACTTTTTGACAAGTTTATACAGGGTGGAGTTCCTATGTGCTGACAGGGCCCATTTGAT
This sequence comes from Gekko japonicus, assembly GCF_001447785.1. Classification (NCBI taxonomy): domain Eukaryota; kingdom Metazoa; phylum Chordata; class Lepidosauria; order Squamata; family Gekkonidae; genus Gekko; species Gekko japonicus. The sequence goes on along the minus strand of NW_015172033.1, from coordinate 532,868 downwards.
GATATCTTGATAATGCATTCTTTTTATTTTTGCTGTCAAAATTTATTACTGTAAAAGCATTGACTGTTACACAGCTGGTTTGACTTGTCCACATTTTTATTTAAGTAACAGTAGGTCTAACGTAGTGTTTATTTTTCTTGTTATGCAACATTTAACCCTCATTGCTTTAGGATAAATCTTCATGGTAGATATATATTGTCCCACAATTGCTTGGAAAAACTCCTTTTATTTTTGCAAATCCCAGCTGAAAAACTCTATTCATTATGATTTCCCATTAGCTGGTATTCCTTTTGAAAAAACAAGTTGTTGTTTTTTAAAAAAAGGTGGAAATAGATCTAACACTGACAGAGGCTTGAAGAGGAATAACTGAGGCATTCAGGTTGTATACTGGAAAGAATTGGGTTTTCATATCTGTCCAATATGCATTAAATCCCAGTTTGTTTTTAAAGAATAGATTTGAAAAGTCATATCACCTGTTCATGTATGATTCTCTTTTAAGGACGGGTTAACAGTTAGCAAGATTAATGTGGCACTTCATTTGGATCACACTCATTTCTCTGAATTTATTGTGCATTTTCTGTGGAAATACTGGTTGGATCCCAAGTTATATCAACAAAGCAGCTTCATTGGCTCACCCCTCTCCCAGCCACCTCCCAAAATTCCACTTCTGAGAGTTGGGGGACACTCCAAACAGAATGCAGTGCAGCAGGGAGGCTAAAGTAAGGAGAAGAATTTGGCAGTAATGACAGGAATTGCTCCTTCTCTTCCATAAATCAAATCTCTTTTTGCTAAGAAGGAAGGGGTACCATTCTGTCCAATTGCTATGCTGATGTAACTTCAAATCCAACCCATTAAACTTTTTATAAAAAGTATAACAGACACAGACAGAAAGCAGATTCAACATTTCCTCTCTGTTCTCATCAGTAGCTATCTTCAGTCAATTCAAAATGCCTCTATTGAACATCTTTTGCTCCTATTGTGATGATCATCATATTCAATTTCCAGAAATTTTGCACTGGCTCACTGTTAATTTTAAATATACAAGGTGTTCAAAATGTTTTAAATATCTTTGAAACACCCTCACACCGTAATATTTATTTATTTATTTCATCACATTTCTATACCACTCCTTCCCGGGGGCTCGGAGCGGTTTACACATATATTTAATCATCTAACTAGGGCCACATATATTTCAGGGGAGATGGATGCCTTACCAGGCACCTAAGCAGCATAGATCTTTTTTTCCTTTCTGTGGCGGGTCTTGCTGGAACCAGGCGGTAGTGTCCTTTGGCGGAGGTCTGTTTCTCATCGGCTCGGCTCTCCTGGGGTGGCCCTCCGTGGCGCATGGCTGTGCGATGAGTCGCACTGGTCTCTGTCCCGCAGGCACCGACCGCGCTTTACGTCACCACTATTTACAGTGGCCAAGAGTTCCATGGGTTCTCGGCCGGGAGCCTAGCCCTCCAATTGGTGCGGGCTAGGATCCACTTAGTCCATTGTTTCCTGGAGCAAAGCTCGGAGGTTTCTCAGGACCGCGTGGAGCCCCCATCGGCCATGCGATTGGGACTGGATATATTACATTTTGGGTTTTTGCTCTCCTGAAATAATCCATGCCCCAGCTGCCTCACTCTGCTCTTCGGCTCCCACGTTCCCTCCCCCCTCCCTCTCCTCCTCCCTCCCTCTTGTCTATGTCTCAAAAGTTTGTCAGGTCCATTGCAAACCAGCCCTGTATCTTGCCAAAATATTCTCCTTCACCTGCACCTAACCCCCAACATCCCTTCTCTGCGCCACCATATTTCTAAATCAGGAGAATATCACCCTGGAGGCTGGGAAGCAGCAGGAACAGCCCCTCTCTCCAAAAGTAGAAAAGAACAGCGATGGGGAGAAAGAAGGGAAGGAAAGAGCTTCAGGGGAAAAGAGTAAAGGGTTGGGGTCCAGTGGAGTGGCTGGTAGGTGCTGCAGGAGCCTGGGGAGGTCAGGGACCTTAGGAGAGCATTATGCTGCAGAATCCTTCAGATGGACTGCAGACCCCAACTGGAGGTTGGCAACCCATAGTGGAGCTAGTGATGGTTAAATGGCTTTCCAAGGCAGTCAGACAGATTCCTGGAGGGCAGGATCCATCAGTGGCTACTAAACACGTTGACTCAGGGGACTCTCCATATTCAGAGGCAGTCAACCTCTGGATCCCAGTGTTGGAAGCAATGCTCCCTCTAAGCTCTGGAGTCTACTGAGCAAAAATGCTATTTTGTGAGCTACTGCCATTAAATTTGTGAGCGAATGATTTGGCTACTGCTTAAATTAGTTTGCTCTGGAGCCATCCTTCCTGAGCTAACACAAAAATCTGTGAGTTGGAAACTAAAAAACTGTGAGCTTAGAGGAAACCCTGGTTGGAAGGCAACATTAGGAGAAGGATGAAACAGAATGCTGGATTTGATGGATCTCTGGTCAAATCCAGGAGTACTTTTCTGAAGTCCTCATTATTGCATTTTAAAGGTATCAAGCTTGTTAAGGGTGCCAGCTACTTTCCTTGTAGTTTGCAATGACTGGGGTACTAATATTGATAGTTGTAGCATTTTCTCCCAGCTTACATGAAGTTTTGAATTATGAGGTATGTAGTTTTCTGATCCATGTATGTGATAAGTTGTTCCATTACAAGTAGACACTATCTTATCTGTGGGATCTTTTCTGTAACATAGAATATCTGAAATTGCCTGCTTGTGAAATTCTAACTTTATTTTTTGATGTTGAAACCTCCCCAAATGTTTCTGCTTTTTTAAAAATGTGAATTCAGTTCCCTCTTTTAGTCTCTGGGGTTTTTCTGTTGTTACTTCTGTGGAGGAGGAGATGCTAACTAGTGAAAAAGAGGTTTACCTTTGCAAGAGGAAGGCATACAAAATAAACTGGCATGGCTACCCACAGCATATCTATGAGATATTAAGCAGGGTGCTAATTATTTTAAGCTGATGTTTAGACAAATTGTGGCTGAAGGACAGCTATTATGAACCCATTGTTTAATGCACTGTGACCCCATAGGATCATATCACTGGAGTCTTTTTGTAGTTAAAATGTAGGTCTTTTGATAAAACAATAGAAAGAAGACTTTGCCTTGTGGAAGGAAAGATAAACAACTTTTATCCCTGTCTTAAGGCCCTTATTAGATACTTGAAAACTCATAGGTTTGATTGTACTTTCTAGCCACCTTCTTGCAAAGACATGTTCTGAAATGTAATGAAGGAACTGTGCAGGTGCATTTTTTTAAAAAAGAAGCTCTTAGGATTCTTGAATGGAAGGGTAAGGCTTCCTTAAATGGAAGGGTAAGGCTTCCTTAACCTTCTTTCTTCTCAGGCCAGTTGTCTGCCCATGCTACTTTGAATACAGGAAAGCCATACAGGTCATCCAGTGACCTGGGCCCTGCTATTCAGGGCTATTCAGGCTCTTGACTTGAGCATCTGACATTTTGTCTATGTGGCTCTTACATGAAGCAAGTTTGGCCACCCCTGCTGGCTCAGTAAAGCGACCCTTTCCCAGCCTGGATCTCAGCTCATCTTTTTGCCTCTTGCGCCTGGAGGGAGGGAGGGTCGGAGGGAGGAACAGGGGGGCCTCTGGCCCAGCCCCCCCGAAATTGGAAAGTCTACGCCCATGGAAAACGGTGGTTGCTTACCTGTAACTGTTGTTCATTGAGAGTGGCTTCTGTGCAGGCACACATGTGGGACTCCACAGAAGCCTTGAAAATGAACCCAGATGCTTCTGCCTTTCAGAGGGGCTGGCTCGCTGGCCCCTCTGTCAGGCAGAAGCACCAGAGATCCCCCCCTTTTCCTTCACCCTGCTTGGAGGCAAAGGGAAGGGAGATGTCAGGGGTGTGGCATATGCAAATAAATTATGCTAATGAACTCCTGCACCTCTTTTTCTGTGAAATGACTCCTGGTGACCACCAACCTCAATACAGAATTAACACATTAGCATGAAATAGAAATAATATGCAACAGACTATTGCTTAATAAATTTGTTTTTATTTTAGTACAGAATACATTTATATTGTTGATGATTTTTCCTTAGCATTTTCTTTCTTTTGCACTCTTTGGGAAGTGGCAGTGTGAGGCAGCAACAGCTTCTGCCCTCTGCCTAGGGTTGCCAGGTCTTACCTGTCATCCAGCAGGGGGCTCCCAGATCTGGGCCAGGATCCTCTTTGTGCACAGTGTGATGATGTCACCTGTAAGTGATGTCATCATGTTGCAGATGTCAGGGGGTGACGCTCTAGTTTTGGGGCAAAACTCTATGTTTTTTTGGCTTCAACGGTGGCAACACAATGATGTCACTTTCAGGTGACTTCATCGTGTTGGGAATGTCACCCAGCAATGTCCCTCTTTGGGGGTGGGGATTCCCCTGCCAGCCAGTAGGCCGGAGAAGGATCTATGCCTCAAAAATCAGGGGAATCCCCACCCGAACTGGGGGTCTGGCAACCCTACCTACACCTCTTATCTGGGTGAAGTGGTCACTTTCCCTCCTCCAACATCTCCCACAGAGAGAAAGCAGGGAGGATGTTGCTGGGCTGGCAGAGGATCATTGTCTGGGCAAGTGCCAACAGTTTTCTTCCGGTTTTGGGGGGAGGCAGAATTCTCCCATTCTTTTTAAAGTATTTGTACTTTTCTGCAAAGTTGGGGGTCCTCCAAGTTTGCAGAAATATCTCTTTTCCTTCTTCATGATTCCTTGGTTTCTTGTGCTGTATGTGAACTTATTCAGCATATACTGGACCATGTTTTGCCCTAAAGTGTCTCTAAAAATAGCTCATATCTATAATACATAATTGGGCCAAAGGTTCAATTTTTGATTAGTGATAATCCTTGAATTGTCTTGAATTTCTTTGAGTGTACAGAAGGGCAAATTGGAGAGGTACATCCGTGAGTGTAATATTTTTATTTTTCAAAATTTCAATTATTTGCTTTCCACGAAAAAAGTTCCAAATTGATAGAACAGTTATGAAAATCAAATACATTTTTTTCTAAAAATTAGTGTAGAAAGTGTCTACAAACTTTTGGATACATCTGAAGTTGCTCTCCGGATTTTACCAAATGTGTATTTATTTAAACAAATATATCTCCATTTCCTATCTATAAATAAAAGCAAACTAACTGTTGTGATTAGAGAAGAAACCCACCTTTCAACTGCTTGACTAATTAGTTTTGTTCTTCGTTCTGTGACATATTCACAGAATAACTATATTTTCTGTTCTCACAAAATGTTGGGGAATAATAGTACTAAGCTTTTCATTTTAAATGCAATAATTAAGCCGTTTGTTTAGTTCCTTGATTTATATGCCACCTTTCATAGCATAATATCTGCTCAAAATGATTCACAAACAAAAGAGCAAAAGACATAAAAGAAATGATAAACTGGTGAAACAAATTAAAAATGGGCAAAGCATATGTGTGATTCAACAAAAATGAGTCACAGCTTGGCCTGACTGAAATCAGTTAAATGATTAAGATCAAAATCCTATGTACTTTTACTTGGGAGTAAACTCCTTTGAACTCTTTGAGACCTTTGCTCATGAAAAAATGCATAGATTTAAGATGTAAGCTTCCATTTAGTTCAGGAGCTCTCTGGTCAGATTGCCTTGATTAGAATGATTGTCAATGTAGTGGAAGGAGGGAAGAATGGATCCAGCCATCCACTCACTTCTTCCTCGCCCAAACAAATCATTGCTATTCATGACATCTTGACCAAGACTGTGTGTTCATCATCTCCTTGTTCAGTCCTGGGAAACGCACATGGAACACTTTGTTTCCCAGTTGGATTGGGGACTTAGTCATGTAAGTGAAATGTGCTTTAAGTAAAACTGCTTAAATAAAATGTAAATGCAAGGGTTTTTTTAAAATAAAAGAAAGAAAAGTTAATTGCAGTCAGCTGCAAACTGGGCCCCATCAAACCTACGGTCTTGCTGTCACTTTAATTTATTTTAAAAAGATTTCACACAGCTTCCATCAAAGCTGACAATTAAATATGTTGCTGTGTTGTCATACTGACATCAGATCAATAGTACAACTATAAGGTGAATAGGGAAAATGTTTTCATACAAGGTTTCTGAATGACAGCTGAATGACAGCTGAACAATGAGGGAAAATTCAATGTTCGTGCTTTATATTCCAGTGGTTGATGTTGTGGACTCTACAATAATCGCTGCTAATTCTGTTGTCACACAGGAGTATTATCGTGGGTTTCAAAGGACAACCTCTTTTGTGTCACATTTGGGCTTTGTTTAGTATAGCTATAGTATAGATATGTCACTCTTGAACTGTTTTGTATATAGAACTACTGGCAGCACGTTATGTTACCCACACGGTTCAGAAGCCTCTGCCTCTTTTCCTTGCTGTGCACTGTCTTCAAAATTCATTGGACAAAGTAGCAGCAAAATTGCAAGAGTCAGTGGTCAATTTCTAAAGTTACTTTTCAGGGCTGCACAGGATATGCATTCTTTTGCCTGCTATTCCAGTGATTTAGGGAGTTAATTAAAGAAAGCATATATGTAGTAGCATATTTTATTATCTTTGCTTGGCAACTAGGCAGTGAGGCTGAACCCTGGTTTGAATTAAACCCTGAAAAGTAAAGTTTTGCATGCATTCTCTCTCTCATGTTCAGTAAGCAGTGTGACACCCACAGAACTGCTGACTCACTCAAAGGTTCTGATTAGGGATGCTCGAACCCCTGCAGGTTCAGTTGCAAATAAATCCCATATTGATCGCTGTCCAAATTACATAATCACTGAGCTTTTTGTTGGAAGTTGCTGGGTGCCTTCACAGCTGCAACAAGCACAACAGTGTGCATGTGCATGTGTGAGAGAGCAAAGGAACATGGGAGTTGTATTTCACCAATGGCTGATGTAACACTGAGGATTTTCTTCCCAACTGGGGACTCCGTTTCAGCATATGACACCCCCTGCTGCTGAACATTACAGTACAAATGTCTTCACGGGGGGGGGGGGGTTGTTTCAATACTTGAAACCTCACTTCACCAATGAAGTGATTTCTAACTGTTTTGGCGCTCTGTTTCAGCATGATGCTCTACTAGGCCCATATTCTATGCAACTCTCTGTCTTTAAATTTACAGCAGCTAACTGAAGCTTTTGCAAAAGCTGTTGGTCTGTTCCTTCTTTCTTGGATAGGCAACTAAATGTTCTGTGGTGAGCTGGACAGGCAAAAATAGCCCTTTCCATGTCATCAGAATACTGGATTTTATTCATGATGCTGCATAACTGATGAGATGATTTTAAATGGATCCTCATGATGGGGGTCACCCCAAACTTACCATCAAATAGCACATCAGAGCCAGGTCCACAGACTGCACTCAAATAAACCCAGTGCTGTCATTATGCAGTGTTAAAGTTAGCAGAAAAAGCTTAAAACAAGGTGGAGACTCCAAGGAGCTTACAATTTAAATTTAGACAGTGGGAGAAGAGCAGAGAAGGGGTAGAAAGCCAACACAGCAACTGAAAGGACAAGACTCCACAGCCAGGCAGTACCTCTCAGAAGCACAAAAATGAAGCATTTCGTGTAAGAAAGTACTGCCCTCCTATGACAGAGGAGAATGCTTTCATTTTACCCACATATGCCTATACATCCTTCTAGACTAATTCCTTTGTGCAGGGAAGGAAATCTCTCTGACTTGCTGCAACTTTTAAAGGACAGCAAGACACAGAAAGCTAAGGTCTAGTTTGTGGTTTATCACAACATTAGAAGAACCCTGCTGGATTCAGACCAATGATCCATCTAGCCCAGAATGGGGGGGGGGGACTTACTGGGAGCAGCAGGGAGGCACACCTGACATGCAGCAATGTCCTACATCACTGTCCATGTGACCCAGAAGAAAGGAGACACTTTCAGGCTGTCGGTGTTTAGGCAAAAACTATATGGTAAATTTGGCCTCTCCTATAGAGTTTTTGCCCAAATACCAGAGTGTCTCCCCAACAACCTGGGTGTGATGACGTCACTTCTGAGTCACATGGTGATGCCGTAAAGGCCCGCGTGATGTTTTAGTGCATTTGGCGAACTGAACTGCTAAGAAAAAAATACAAGAAACTGCAAGTTTAACAGTTTACAAATTCTTGTTTTTCCTGATGTCCCCCAAGAAGCCCTTTGCATCAGACACTCTCTGAAGACAGTTACAGCTAAACTAAGAGCAGCTGACATAAGGTATAAATGGCTATCTGCAGGGAGAGTTCACATGTCTTACTGAGGCTCCACTTATCAAGCAGTGGATGAAGAATCCAATTTAGAATTATTGCAGGCACTACATATCTCGGAAGAGTCAGATCAACAACACTCTCAAAAAAGAAAACGACAGTTCCCAGCATCCCCCGATAAGACCAGCAAGATCTCAGTGCACAATTAGACTTCCTCTGACACTGTAGATATTGCCGATACTGATGCTGCTATATAACTTATGCAGATTTTGGCGTTCTTTTCTTGCAAGTCTCGCTGACTTCCATCATTAGTTCCATTTTTTTGTTACCACTCATTTTCTATGCTCCTATTATTGTATTATTGCACCTTTTCCAGAGGGGGGGAGAGGGAACTACTTTTCTCTTGCCCCTTTAAACAAAACCATCATTGGATGTCTCCCTGAATTTCTGTTCTGTTTACGGATAGTGAGTAAGTGGCTTTATTTTCCAGGACTGGTATTCAGAATAATCATTTGTTGGCACGTGGTAGTTTACTGTTCTTCTCATTGTGGTTAAAGTGTATTTACCTTCGTTTTAATTCTTAGGCTATTTAATCCATTGGTATTTCATTGTTCTTGATCCCCTTTTTTTAGTTCACCATGCTTTTTAATACACACACACATTTTTATTGAATTTTAAAAATATACAGGAATAGAAAGGGAAAAGGTGTAAAGGGAAAAAGCAAAAATAATAAGTCTTCTGCATGCAAATCTTCTCTACTTATTTTCCATTACAATAAGACAGACTGTGAGAGTATAAAGGTTTATAAAGGATTCTTCATATTATAATATTAAAAAGTTCATTTTTATTTCTTTCTTGTCCAATCATAAAGAGGTATCCATAGTCCAGCAAAATCTTCTTCCCTTTACCTTCTTAGCATCAGAGTCAATTTGCCATGACCTTCACTAATAAATCTTATTCAATAGGTAATACTGGAGGTTTCCATAAAATTACAAATGAGATTCTAATTACTGTTATTACCTAAATTATAAATTATCTTTGTCTTTTGCCAAAATTGTCTAGTACAGAGTTCAAAGAGTTAGAATTGTGATCTAAAAGGTAATAAAATCTACAAAGCTGTCTCTGATATTCAACCAGCAACTAATGAACTTATCTTTATACATTTTGTCTATTCTATCTAATGTTAAATACCATCTGTAGAACATCACTTACAAGTTCTCTTTCAAAACAACCAATTTAGTCATTTACAGATTCACTCTCCACAATTTAATCCACTGTAAAAAAACAATATTACATTCTATATTTTACATCCTTTTGATCATACAATCTTTAATCAGATCTTCTTCCATTTTACAACATGTTTTATACATTTTACATCTATCTTATACATAAGTTGAATTGGCTCTACAAATCAAATCAGTTTCTCTTACATTCTCCTCCCATTCCTCTCCCTCTGCCAAGGCTTCATCTTCCATTTTACTACATGCTTTATGGACTTTATGTGCACCTCCCTTGGCAGATTATTTTTCTTTGCATAGGTTGTATTGGTTCTAGCGATCAAGTCAATTTCTCTTATAATCTCCTCAAACTCCTCTTCCTCTGCGAAGGCTTCTGTAATCACTGTTGTCCAGTCTTCTCCTTTTTGCTCAGAACCATTCTGAAATCTCAGCATGTATGCTATTCTCTCCATTTCTTTAACTCCCATTTCCACTGATTGAAGAAACATTCATTTCCCTTTCAATTCCATGACTTCTGTGTTTAAATTTTTAATTTGCTCTGTCAGCTGAGCCAAAACATTGTAAGTTTGTCCCATAGCTGACTGAAACATAGATTGCAAATTGTTTTGTAGGTCTGTCAATGCTTCTTGTATTGGCATACTTGCTGTTTTAAAGCAGGAAAGTCAAGAGTTAAAGCCTCCAGTATTAAACACAAGTATGCATAGTTTCTTAGCAACTAGTCCCTCTGTCTCTTCCTGTAGTCTAAACAAGATAGTGGGATGATTAATCACCACAGACCTTGCAGGATCTCAAAAAAGGCTTCTTTTAAAGTTGCATTTATAGTCCCATGCTCACATTGATATTTAAAATAGTAAGAAGAGGGAGAAAAAGACTGTTAAAATATATTCTGCAATCCAGCACATAAGCAATGTAAGAAATCTTCAAAGCCAAGGAAGGTACTTATTCCTGATAAAATGAATATAGAAGGATATTCAAAAACGTCCAATAAACAAATCCTTATTCTGTTTACTCTCTTCTTCTGAGCAACTATATGCAGATAATATTCCAATTTGATTTTAATTGGATCTGGCCATTTACCATAATATAATAAATTACATATTCCAATTTGGCTAACTCTGCCTCTGTACTCAGAATTCGTGTGGGAGCTGCTCTTGAAGGGGGGTCATGTCCCAAACTCCCTCTCCCCTCCCAATCCTTACGAGCTGTGAAGCTGGGACCACAATTAAAACAAAGCCATAAGAGCTTATCTTAGGCAATAACTCACAGTTCAAAGTCAAGAATTTACAAGCAGAATGAAGTTTTCAATCTGAAAATCCATGCTCTTAAATTCCGGAGCAGGAGCTGACTGCAGTGGATCATGGCGTCCGCATTTGCAGGGGCAAAGGGTTCTCTTCAGAGCATTCCACTCTTGGCTGCAACCAAGAGGAATGCTCCCGAAAAGGCACCCCCAAGCTTCCGAGACCACCTCCAAGGGTCTCTTTAGGGTCTGGTAAATTCCAGACCCCCCCATAACACAGAGGGGCTCAGCCCATCTTCAGGAGCTCTCCCGAGATGCAGCTAAAAGCACCACAGCAAACCGGAAGCTCCCCGTTCACCATGCTTTTTAACTCTGATTCTTGTACTACTTAATCAATTTATATTTTACTGTTTATCTTGTACGTTTTTTACCGAATTAATTATGGTGGTGGTGGGAAATTGATTTAATACTTTGATTTATTTTATTAATCATAACACTTGATAGTTTTAGCTGATTATAAGATATTTCATCATTAGCATTGTTACCTTTGCTTCTGATTCTTATTGTAGTTTAATAAATACTTAAATTACTTACAACTGAAGAAATGAAAAACAAATTCGAAGATACTCAAAAACAACAATTTTAATAAATACTAGCCCAGTCATTTAGTTCTGCTCACTATTCATAGTTTTTGAGACTGTTGGTAGATATATTCTTGTCTCCCAGTTGACTTGATTGAGGGAAAAGTACCTTGAAACTAATTATGTTTAGCACCATACTACATTTGCAATCCCAATTTTATTCTGAATAGTAATTCATAGTGTTGTAATTCGGTAGTGTTTGGTTTTAGTTTGAATGTATTGAGGTTTTTCTTTTTAAAAAATTGCATTTTCTTTGTGTACTATTCTTATTTTTTGTGTGATATTCACACTTAAGGAATCCACTGTTGTTAGGATCTCAGCTCTTTCTAAAATGGTGAATGCTTTGAGAATTAGGTCTGTCAATATTAGAGGCCCTAACAACCTGATTAAAAGAAAAAGGATGTTACGACTTCCGGTCATGGCTGCGCGACCGGCGACCAGCTCTCGGGCAAGCTCCCGGAGCCGGATCGTCCACACGCAGTTTGGGGGGGTCCTGCGCAAGCGGAGATCCTAAGGAGCCTTAGGTATAAAGGCTCCGAACCAGGGGGCGCTTCTGGGAGGCTGGGAGAAGCCTCTTACCGGTACGAAAGCCGGGAATTGAGGCTCCCCATTCAAGCCTCTCCTTGCCCCAAACGGCCCCTGCTGCGATGTGCCCCGTGAAGGGGACTAGCAAAGCCACCGGAACATCGGAGTGATGAAGCGATAAAGTGAAAGCTGGAAGCAAAGCGTATTCGACTAACTGTGAGTTGGAGATCAATATAAAAGCTGTGGCTCGAGCGCACTCCATCCCCCGGGAAACCAAAAGGGAGGAGGGAGGATCCCCCCCCATTGCAGAAAAGAGACTTTTAAAAAGCGGAGAGAGGTGGCGAAGCGAAGAATTGACTAAGCGAGTTACCTTTTGGAAGAGAGCTGAGCGCAGGCAAGAGGGAGCCATCCTTGGGTGGCATGGCACGAACTTTCAAAGTATAAACAAAGTTTGAAAATGGCGATGCAGAAAGAGATAAAAAGGCTTTGGAGAGGCAGACAAAGAAGACAGGAGGAACTTCCTGTCCGAGTCCCTCCTCTGCTGGGACTGCTGTCAATCAACAAGAAAGTGATCTTGCGCGCCATCTGCTGGAGGAACTGCAGAAAATAAATCAAAAGCTTGATAACATGGGGGTGCTTTCAGTATCCAACACAAAAAAATGACGGAGACTGCTGACAAGGTAGATGAAATTGCAAAGAAGTGTCTGGCGTCAACGGAAGAAATTCAGAGTGTAAAGAAGAAAGTTGTTAAAGTGGAAAAACAACAGATGAAGTAGGAAAATAAATTATTAATGCTTCAAATGGAAAAGTCAAACTTGATTCTACGATTTCAAGGATTGAAAGAAGAGGAACAGGAGGGTCTCAGAGATATCTTGGCAACGTCGTTGGCACCACGGATCGGCAGCGAAGGGGGGAAAATAAAAGAAGAGATGGATTTGGCCTATAGAGCCTATTCCAACTATACAAAGAAGAATAAGCTGCCGGCAGAAGTGGTAGTGAAATTTACCAAGCAAAATCTCCAGGATCAAATTTTAAAATCAGTTTCAGCAACACCGTTGAAAATTGCAGAACAACCAATTCGAGTCTTGAAAGACATTCCATTTGAAATTAGAATGAAAAGAAAAGAATATAAAGGATTGACTTTGTTCTTACAAAAACGTCAAATTAGCTACAGGTGGTTAACGCCAGAAGGATTGGTCTGTAAATTTAAAGATAAAAGAGAAAGGATTGATTCTATCTTGAAGGCACAAGAAGAGGCAGAACTCGCAGAGTGGATGTCGGGAAGAAGCGAAGATGACAGCAGCTCGGAAGGAGAGGTGAAAGAAGAAGACGTAAAAGGAGCAGCCGGAGGTCCAAAGTACAACCTAAGAGAGAAAAAAGGGAAAACATCTTAAATTTTAAGGACTTATCTGGACAGTGCCATAGAAGGAATACTAACCCCAAAAGGACTTTACTAACGTATTAACTGCCCGATTCGAAAGGAAAAAGGAGAAACAGATGATTATCCAACTGCAGAAGAAGTCGCAAACTATGACTTGAACTTTGACTTTAATATTAACAGATTAATATACCTGTATTAACATCACTCAACACTTTTCTTTGTCCCTCTATATACCCTTCCTTTTTTCCTGAATTTTAAAGCGAAATTTCTCTCCTTTTTAGGAGAGGGAAATAAAAAAATTTTACAAAAAAAAAAGAAAAGAAAAAGGATGTTACAACACATCAGAAAGATTCACCCGGACCTTCTTTTTCTTCAAGAAACCCATTTTCGCTCTCTCACAGAGCCAGTCTTGAAGACCCCACTCTATCCTCTTCAGTACCAGGCTCCTGGCTCATCTAAAGCCCGGGGTGTGGCAATCCTGCTGTCCAGAAATCTCAACGTTGTCCTACAAGCAAAAACCCTTGATCCGCAAGGGTGCTTTTTGTTTATTAAAGGTCAACTTGATGGGAAGCAAATAACACTCGCCTCTCTATATGCTCCAAATCAAGATCAGATTATTTTCTTAGTGTCCTTTCTTCTCTCAAGAAATTTCAAGAAGGTGACCTTGTCATTGGGGGAGAATGAACTTCATTTCCAATGATAACTTATGTCATTGTTATCCTCAACAAGCTCATAAAGTTTCTTCAAACACTAAACTTTCCAAACTTTTCACTAAATACCAACTTTGTTACGCGTGGAGACTGCTACACCCAAATGACAGGGACTACACTTATTTCTCTGCCAGGAATAATGTTTTTACAAGAACTGATTACCTACTCATATCTAAGTCTTTACTTCCTTTTTTCTCTTCAGCTACTATAGGCCCTAGACATCTAACGGACCATGCCTGGTTGGAAAGTTTCTTAGATGTTAACAACAAAACTGACCAGGAGGAAACAGTATGGAACTCTCTAGAAACGGACAAAAAATTATTTAAAGAGAATGTTTCATCTGAAATCTCAACTCTGATTCTCTGGGATACAATGAAAGCAGTATTTTGCAGCTCCATGATTGTGATTACTTCCAACCTATGGAAAGAAAAAGACCGACAGAGCACAAATGATGGCCCACAGACTCACTGGAAGAAGAACACAAATGTACAGGAGGGGAAAAGATATACCACAAATTACTGGCGGAATGTAAAGCACTTGAGGCATTGGACCTCACTCAAATTCAAAAGAACCTGCTGTTCTTGATACAACGTCACTAGAACATATCCTCTAAGAATATTTGACTTCTAGCATGGAGAGTCAATAATAAACTACAATCGTCCTTCATTGGATCTCTCAAGCGCTCGGATGGTACTCATTGTTTTTCCTCTAAAGAGATAGCTGGCACTTTTGCAGAGTTCTACAAAACTCTATACTGCTCTGACAATGCTGAAACAAAGGACATTGACTCATAGTTAGATTCCAAGCCTGTACTGTGACACTTATCTACTGGACATCCCTTATGGATGAACCTATTACGTTACAAGTGCTGCTGGATACAATCAAGCTTCTGAAAACAACAGATAGAACTGGGTGTCATCCGAATATTGGTGACATTCCAGCCCATGCCTCTAGGTAATCTGGGCAAGGGGGCACATATAGATGTTAAATAACATTTGGGAAAGTATTGCCCCTTGGGGCACACCGCAAACAAGCGGGTGCCTTTGGGACATCTGTTCCCCTAGCGCCACCCTTTGTCCCCAACCCTGAAGAAATTAGGAAAGCCACTTGTTACCACCAATGGCCTACCTTGTTGCTTGGGGAAATTAGCTAGGCAGCAGGCAAGGCCACAGGGGTACAGGAATCACACACCACTTGTATACTGAGGTCCGGCACAGTAGAAAAACTCCAGATCTGAATAGTAAATTAAATAGTTTTTATTAAGGTATTTCCCTAAGTACAAGCTCACTAAACATTCAAAAGAGCAAACAATACAGAACTAAGAAAGCAGAGGTGATTGATAGTGAATAGATGGGTCAATTACTGGGTAATACAACCTGTCCAGACATTTAGGGGTCCATGGAGATGAGATTATGGCCTAAACCCTGAAGGTTTAGGGGTGGACTTCCAGTTGGCATCAGGGCAGAGGCACTCACTCTGAGGCCATCTGTTTGCTGGGATATAGCCATTGGAAAACAATGCAGACCAATGGGCGGCCCTGGGGGCTGGTCTCAGGTGAGAACAATTACCTGGGCCCATCCTGGGTTGGGACCTGTGTGGCATCAGGATGGGCAAGGCCTAGATGTGACAAATGAGCTCTCAGACGGACAGAGTCTGTCTTTAACAATAGAAGCCAGGTGTTGGATGACTGTACTGGGGCTGTACATTGTGAAACAATAGATTGGTCTGGTATTTCCCTGGTACCAGACAAAAGGAGTGATGTTTCTTAATGTGTGGCAGGATGAACTTGAATGGCTGACCATTCACTAGACATGGAGAGTTAATGCTCTTGAAGCTTCGTCAAAGGAGCGCCACCACTGTCTCTCTAGCCGTCAAAGCCTTCGCTTCATCAGCCGCAGCTCCTGGGTAAACCAGGGAGCCAGCCTAGAGTGAGGGTGCAGAGGACATCAGGGAATGATCTCGTCAATGCCTGCAGAGAGTTGGCTATGCCAATCCTCCACTAGCTAATCAAATGAGCTGCCAGAGGGCATCGGATCCCTCAGAGCCATTTGAAGTCGCATAGTTTGGCTCTGCGGGTGAGATAAAAAACACTCGCCACCCAAACAGGGTCAGGGTGAAACATTAACATGGGCCTTCAAGGCATGGTGGTCCAACCATGGTACTGCCATGGCAGTGATCCAGTCCACTGTAACCCCCTCTGTGAAGATCAAATCAAGCATGTGCCCAGCTCAGTGTGTGGAGGCCATTACATACTGGGAGAGTCCTAGTGCCACCATGGATGACTCCAGGTCCATCACCTGTGTGGAGGCCACATCATTGGCATGGACATTGAAGTCACCCAAGACTATCAGTCTAGGGTGCTCCAATGCCCAGCTAAATACAGCTTCCACGAGGGATGGTAGGCTATTGGTCGGTGCATTGGGCAGATGGTACACTAACAAAATAGACAAACGCTTCCTGGCTTCCCACACAAAGCCAGTGTACTCTATGTCCGTGAATGTCGGTGGCAGGAGCACCTTGAAGGAGTAGACCTCCTGAATGAAGAGAGCCACTCCTCCCCCCTGCCCCTTAGTCTGGAATTGGTGGAGGACTGCAAACCCAGGAGGAGCCAGCTGGGAGAGAGCTACTGTCTCCTCGTCTCGAACCCAGGTCTCAGTCATGCATGCCAGGTCCACATCTTGTTCCAGTAGGAAATCCTGACAGACTATGGTCTTATTATTTATGGACCTGGCGTTGCTCAACACCAATGCCGGAGAGGGGTCTTTAATCCTACCTCCACTGCCTACCACTTTCAGGATGGAATGCAGGCTGGAAGGAGGCCAAGCTCCTCTGTTTCTCTGCCCCCTTCCCTTATATCTGTGCCTGGTCCCACCAGTATACTTTCCCCTCCCCAGGAACACTGGTATCCCTTGCTCAGTCATCACTGATTATTAGTGGTCTTCGCAAGGCCTCGGACCAAATGACAGGTGGAATACCTATATAAGTGCTACTGATAGCAGTTGACAATGCTCCTGGTACTGCTAATCCAAAACTAAATCCTAATCTGTCCTAAGAAAGTGTCCCATTACTCAGATAGACTAATAATCTGGTTACAGGCAGTATCTAATTCACCTGCCCAGTGAATTAAATAAAGCCCAGTGATAAGCATAATATACTAAATTTGCACTGTAATATCTAGCTCAATTTTATCAGAGTACAAGCCAATTCATAATCGATCAAGTATAAAACAGTTCAATAAAATAGAATAGTCAAAGTTACTTAGTTAAATCATCTAATCAATTAATCTATTCAGTTAATTTGATTCGAATGCATTCAGATTATACAATTTAAAGCACTCATTTTACCCAATCTAATTTGATAACTTGTCCCTCCAAATTACTCATTCAATTTAACTCCAATCAATTAACAACTCTGATTAATTTAATTAAGTCTAATAAGTAATAAATACACCTAAAGATTAGCAATAATATGGTGTCACAGTCATTGAAATGGTAAACATTCTGCTTGCCAGCTGATTATAGTCCTATAGCCTTCTCTGATCCACTTTATAGCTGCAGTGAAAAGGACTCCTTGTTCTTCTCTGGTGTTGCATCGAAGAGGATGATTGTCACCTTGCACCCCAACCTTGTTCTTGTTCTTCCAGCTCCAACTGAGTCCCCAGTTTCTCCATAGGCAACCCAGAGAAGTCAGAAATTCTTGTCCTTAGGGTACTCAGAGTTAGCTCTGGTGGTAGTTGTGGCTGCCGAGTCACTCATGTCATCAGTGGTCTGATGAAATGAAGCACCACTGGGCAGAGCCTGGGGGGCAGAGAACCCCCAAGCTACCCAGTCGCTGCCCCTGCAACAGAGGCAAACCTGAGAGCCTCTGCTGCTTCAGCAGTGGCTGCAAATTAGTCTCCTCAGCAAGTGGTGGCAGACGTCTCCTCAGCAGCTCCAATATGGCAGTTGTGCCGGTGAAGCAGCACTAACGGCAACCTGTGGCTGCCATATGCACAGCTGCAGCCAGTGCGGTCATCAGACAAGGTCGAGGCTTCATCTGTCATCCTCAGGATGACTGGGCCAGCTCTGGGCACCAAAAAGCTGTACTGTGGACTGAGCATTTTGCGCTTGAGCATTTTGTGTAATAGATTTTCTTGCTTCCGTGTTACTGCACGGCATGCTGGAGCTACTGAAGCTGGCAGCAGGCGCGAGAGAGACTGCTAAATCTGCTGATTACACTTTAGGCAGGAGCCCCTAGCACCAGGACTCCTTGCTCATCCCCATATTGCTTGCTAACCTATCTCCTCGTAACCTACAACAACGTTCTGCAAACTGGGGAAATGCCACCCTCCTGGGCTGGGTCGACCGGGCTAGGCTGGGTTGTAATAACAAAGGGGAAAAGTCCTAGCGGACCCTGCTTCTTACTGTCGAACTGCCCTTCTTAATCACGATGCTAAATTTTCACTTCCATCCTTGCTAATAGACTCAAATCATTCATCTCAATCTATATTAGCCAGGACCAAACTGGCTTTATCCCGAACAGACATATAACAGATAATGTATGTCACACACTCAGTGTAATTATGCATGACCGTGGCTCCAAAATTGACTTGGTGATCCTGGCTCTAGTCTTTGCCAAAGCTTTTGATTCAGTGGAAGTACCTGAAGAAAATGGGTTTCAGCACAAATTTTTAAAGAGCCTTGCAGGTGATTTACGCGCTACCTATTTCACGGGTGTTAATTAATGGCCACAACTGTTGTACATTCCATCTTACCAGAGGCACAAGACAAGGGTGCCCACTGTCACCCTTGATATTCACTCTCTTGATTGAACCATTGGTGGAGGAGTTATGACACTGCAAGGATTTCACTGGCATATCACTTGGCGACACTGAGCACAAAGTTAATCTCTATGCAGACTGTCTGATGTTATATATATCAAACCCATTATGCTCCTTTCTAACTTCAGAAAAATTTCAAGTCTCCACATCAGCCCTATCAAATCAGAATTATATCCCATTCTTGTTTTGGCCAAAACCTAAGAATGACTGCAACGAGACTTTCCCTTCAGATGGATCACAGGCGCTTGGAGACATTTCAGTATCCAGATTCCTATAGACCTGATGGATCTTCTCCTCTGCAATCACAATCAGCTGTATAAAGATGTTCTTTCACACCTACAGGATTCTTTCAAACAGCTTCTACCAGACCACCTTCACCTACCGTGTTTCCCCGAAAATAAGACATTGTCTTATATTTATTTTTTCTCAAGAAGACACACTAGGGCTTATACCACAAATGCATAGAAATCCTGCTAGGGCTTATTTTTTGGGTAGGTCTTATTTTTGGGGAAACAGGGTAGTTAAAAGTTTCATCTTATCTAGATTCATGTTTCTATTTCATGCTTTAGCAATCTTTATCCCTGACAAATGTGGCAGAAGGCTCTCCTCTCCTTTCTCTGTGCTGGGAAAAATCCAGAATTAACCATCATATTCTGACTAAACGTACCTCACTAGTGGGAGTAATTCAAATGATACAACCGAATTCACAATTGACTTGGATTCAGATGGAGCAAACATATGTTTCACCTTTCACTTTACAAGAAGTGTCTTGGATGGCACCATTACAGCGGCCCAAAAGTTTTCAAGAAAATCTTTTCTTAATGGTTGCTTTGAAAATATGGGACTACAGGAAGAAACAACTAGCACTGGACATCTCACTGTTTACAACTTTCACAAATCAAACTTGGTTTGCACCGGGTATGGAGCCTTTAAGAATTGCACTTTGGCAGCTCTCCTGCCCGATTGATCTTGTCTATCATGGTAAAAATCAGGATAAGGCTTTCTTTCTTTGAACATGCATCTAGTGTACAATTCTCTTGGTATCGTTATTTGCAATTAAAGAATCCAAGGGAATCTCTGGCCTCATTAGGTACCTTTGATAGGCCAAGGGCTGATTTTGAGAATATCATGGTGACTTCCAGTCTGTGGATTGGCGATGGCGGTCACTCTTCCCGGACCTCGGGGAGGCAATTAGCACACCAGTAGCATGGAGGGGTGCCACCTCAAGTGGCATTCCCACGGAGCCTTTGCAATAGGCTCCAGGCCAGAGGGCTTTTGAGGGGTAGGCTCTTCGACAGCTTGATGCCGGAGAATCGAGGCTTCCCTCCGCCCTAATGGTCCTGCTGCTGTGTGGCCTTCGGGCGCAAGCTAATTCGACCGGGACAAGTGCTGGAGATCGAGCGGAATATCGAATGCCAGGAGCGAGGTCAGAGAAGTGACCAACAATGAACGTGAGTTCTATGTAAACAGAGTATTTTAGAAAAAATGAGCTCCCCCCGTGGGAAAAGCAGAGCGCAAAGACAGATAAACACATCGAAGAGGCAAAGGGGGAAGCGAACAGCAATTTTGTTCTGAGAGACTTATCTGAGCGATGATAGTGAGGCAACGATTTTTGGAGTCCTGGGGAAGCGGTTTGAAATTGTAAACAAACAAAAAAATGGCAGCCCCGCAAAGAAAGTTTAAAACGAAACCAGGCAGTCAGAGCCCAAAACTGGAAGAGGGAGCAGACATCATGAAAATGTTAGCAGATATGCTCAAGCTGGTGATGGAAAAACTCAGTGGTATTAACCAGCAGCTGACCTCACTGAACCAAAACTTCGCATTACAGCAGTGCCAGCTGGCAGAAACGGAGAAGAAAGTGGAGCATGCGAATGAGAGAATCACAGAGATGGATACCGCAAATAAGAAAATGAAGAAAAGAATGGGGGAAGTTGAAACAAAACAAACCCTCCTAGAAAACCATTTGCTACAACTGCAAATGGAAAAGGCTAACATGATTCTTAGATTCCAGGGAGTTCCTGAATCTGAAAAGGAAGATCTGAGGAAGACTCTTGGCGAGATTATTGCTCCAGTAACAGGTTTACCAGTGGAAGAAATAATAAAAGATATGGAGGCTGCCTATCGGGCTTACTCCAATTATATTTAAAAAAATAACCTGCCTGGAGAAATTGTTGTCAGATTTTCAAGAAGACAGACTAGAGATGCCATTTTAAAAGCAACAGCAGCAACTCCTCTGAAACTGGGAAATACTACTATTAAGACTTTAAAAGTTATCCCATTTGAAATGCATCAAAAGAGGAAAAGCTATAAAGAACTAATTTCCTTTCTTCAAACCAACGGAATTCAGTACAGACGACAAAAGAGAGAAGATTGACTCCATTTTTAAAGCCAAGGGGTTCCTGAGACGCCAGTTGGGATTGGGGGAAGAATCTAAAGATGAAGAAACCAAGTCAAGTGACTCTGCTACTTCTGGAACGGATGAGGACTCTGCTGTGCAAATGGGACTGGGAGCAATGAAAGCTGTATACGACTTCAGAGATAGAAAACCGAAGTAAAGGCAGAAGGACTCTGAAAATTGCCTTTTGAAGCAAAGAAGTAAAGGAAATGCTCAGAGAGCTCTCATATAACAACTAACATATTAATACTGAAGCTGTGATAAACAAGAACTCTACTAGTATATTGTTTTATTAACACTTTAAGCATTAACATTTAGTTTAACACGGATATGATCTCCTTCTCTTGGGTTTTTAGCCTTAGTGTGGGTATCTTTTCTTTATCCCTAGTTGTAGTCCCCTTCCTTATATTTCTTTTTTAGTTTGTAGTCTTATAAAAAATAATAAAAACATCCCTCCGGGGATTAAAAAAAAGAAAGAGAATATCATGGTGACTTATCCGGACTCCTCAACAGGCCTGATGTCTAAGCTCTACAAAATTCTATTGGTTGATGACCACAAATCTCCCTTGGGGCACCAATAATGTTGGCAAGTCAACTTACAAATGAATCTACATGATTCTCAATGGGTATTGATTTGGAGCTCACCTATAAACACTTCAAGAAGTTTTAACATTAATCTACAATTTTTCAAACTTGTTTTCAGATGGTACTATACCCCGGAAAGATTGAATAAGAGGAATCCAAAACATAGCCCTTTATTCTGGAAAAACTGTGCCCATATTTGAAGTTATTTTCATTGTTGGTGGGAGTGTCCAGTAATACAACCATTCTGGCACGAAGTCATGGAGCAAATAAATGAAATTACATCGCAGTCCCTCCCTGTACACCCTGAACTATCGCTCCTCAGTCTATGGGATTCAACGGCTTGGACAGATACTCACAAAGAACTCACCTCGATTCTTCTTGCAGCGGCTCGGGTAATGATTGCATCATTATGGAAGTCTCCTACTCCACCAACTCTACTTTCATTGTACAATAAAATCTGGGATCAATTTTTTCTAGCTAAACTCACCAATATCACTCAGCAAGCTTCTACAGCCTCCATTAAACCTTCATCTCACTTTGTTACTATTTGGGCAGGGGTACTTCAGTTCATGGCAGAAAGGGAACTGCTCCCTTCTAATCCATTTTACCATACCTAAGAAACCAATATCCCTGTTATGTCCTGGCGGGGTGTTTGTTCTGAGTGTTGTAATAACTTGTAATTCAGCTGTTTCCCTTTCCATCCTGTTCCTGAAGTTCCTTTACAATAAAACAGCTACTTTGAGGTCAGCCATTGAATGTCCTGGAAGGCTGAAGTGTTCCCCTACAGGTTTCTCAGTCTTGTGATTCCTGATGTCTGATTTGTGTCCATTTGTCTTCTGGTGTAGGGTTTGTCCTGTTTGTCCTATGTAGAGAGCTGAAGGGCATTGTTGGCATTTAATGGCATATACAATGTTAGAAGATGAGCAAGTGAATGAGACTGAGATGGTGTAGTTGGTATTGTTGGGTCCAGTGACTGTATTGGCAGGGTGTATGTGGCAGCAAAGTTGGCATCCGGGTTTATTGCATGCTCTGGTACTGGTGTCCGTGTTCAAATTAGATGTTGCATTATTGTGGTTGAAGAGTTGCTTGAGATTGGGTGGTTGTCTGTGTGCAAGAAAAGGTTTACCTCCCAGTATTTGTGAAAGAGAACTGTCATTGTCCAGTAGAGGAGCATGGAGACACTGAACATATTACTAAGCTGGACCCCCTGATATCAGATCTTCAGTCATCCAGGAGAGAGTTGAGGGGATGTTCACAGGCACTTATCCTCTGTTCCCAGTTGCACTCCACCACTCAAGTGTTATACCAAGCCAAAAAAATATTTTTTGAGAATTATTACCCATTTAACTTCACAGGAGACTGTTTTGTGGCAGCCATTATGTGGTTGTGCCCACTGCATTGTGTCAGAATTTCAAAGGCACCTGCAGGCTCAAAAGGGTTGTGGATGCCTGGTATAAAGCAGCTCCCTGGAGTCTTAATACTTTGTCCACTATATTTGCTCTCTGATCATTACAAAGGCTAATCTGCAGCAGTTTGCACAGTTGCCTAAGGCTTTGGGATGTACTTGAGAGGGTAGTTTTGATCGCAGTTCTATCAAGATGAGATTGCTGATGATCAACTTGCTTTCGTGGTTCATTGGATGCACACCACTGAATAAATCATTACTTGCGATCAGGTATTTGTGTGGCTACCACCCCTTGCTGGAGCCTATGTTGGTAAATTTGTAGTCAGGATGAAATCTGTTTTATATCCTTCTTGTGCATGACTTCTGAATCCCATTTGTTCTATGGCACTTACACCCAAGTAAGTGTGCACAAGATTGCAGGCTTAGTAGGACTGGGCAAAAGCTTCTCAATGCAATGCCAAAAGGGTTGAAATGATATGTGCTGTGTTCAGTAAAAACCAATGTAAGCCATACATCTTGAACCACTGAACAACATTGACATGCAAGCCTGTGCTCAATACAGCCAAATCAGATAAAGTGGGTGTGATAGTGATTAATTTCAAGGGGTCTTGTGAATGAATGAAGGTGATAGGCATTAAATAAAATATACTTGGAGAATGTGGCTAAAAATATTTTTAAAACTAAATTATTATAGCATTGCTACAAAATAGCACTTTATTCATCAGTATCTTAAAAATTAGGAGTAAAAAACCAGGAGACTTGATTTTCTCAGTGGAATAATTACTTATACTGGTTACCCAAGACAGTACTTAACAAATATGTATTATGGCTTCTTGCTATAGCCAGCTAAACTCCCTTACCCTGGAGTCCTTGGGTCCTTCCCCCTTCTGAAATATGAAATCATTCTTTTGATGATAGAGTTTGGAAACAGAAGAATTGGCACTTCCTTTGGAATCTGCTTTCCAAACTGAGCTGCTTCACATTGCTCCACGGTAAGGCCAGTCTTCTCAAAAGCAATGCTGGTTAAGTCTTAATGTTGTCTGATTACATTGTTTGTATCATGTGATCTGCCTTGAAAGGTAGTCTATAAATAAAGTAAATAAAGTACATAAATAACAGTAAGCGGTAACTACACACCTGGTAGATAAAATTTGGCTCTCCTCTTTGTTGCAAAGACAGGCTGCTGGTGTGTACCATTGGCACAGTGGATGTGCTCTCAGAAGTGTGAGTAGTGTCTGTAAAATACTCAAGGTTGTTTATCCATACCAGATCAAACTGTGGTACAGTAATAAGAAGGGAAATCAAATACATTTTATTGGTACAGTTTGTTCTACCCTAGTGGTGCAAGGGCTTAATATAGTTGTAGGTAGAAGCACTGTGGGGGGAAAACATGCCCTTCACTGCAAGAGGCCAAGATGTCTTGGGAACACAGGCTCTTGCCAACAATATGCAAATATTTATTTTTCAAGTATGAGAGGTATGATTTCTCAGTATTTTTAATACTGATAAATCCCTGTCCTGCAAATAGGTTGTTCTGCAATGCAACATTAAACTTAATTAGAACATAGTCTTTTTTAAAAAAAAAAAAAACCTCTGCAAATATTTTAGGTTGCTAAATGTCCTACTTAGATAAACAGTTTTCCATTGTCTAATCATGAACTTGATCAGAAGGTGCCTCTGAATAGGAAACTGTTCACTTTGAAATGTAAGTTTAGCTATGGCATTTCACATCTTTGAGCTAAAGTAAGGCAGTCATGCATAATATATTTTTTACATTCCTGACATCCTTTTCATAGTCTGTTCTAAAGAGTAAAACTAAACCTAAGAGAAATGCCTGAACTCTTTCAACTGAGTATCTATACCTGCCAACTTCTAAAAACTTAGTGGATGTAGATTGACATTCCTCCCAGCACCCCAATCATTCTTACCATCCCTTACTTGAGGAGTACCCAATGCTGAAAGTGAAGGTTGGAAATCAGGCTAGGGTTTTAATATTTGTACTAATTCAGATTTGATTTCTTATTGTATATTGAAGCAAGGCCAGTTTTTTAAAAGATGAATGATAGAGTCTTTTTGTTATTCTTTGCATTTATGTATTCCAGACTGAAGTGATATTCATTTGACCTATTTCATGCCTGTCTTGATTATTAAAAATAAATACTTTGAAACATTTTTGGCTTAACTAAACAAACCAAATGCACACACAGATGGTGGGTAAGAATTCTTGGGTCATTTCGTAGAAAAAGAGGTGCAGGAGCTCATTTGCATAACTCATTAGCATAACTTATTTGCATATGCCACACCCCCTGTCATTGCAAGATGCCTCCCCCATCTTGCTTTGCTTCCCCAGCCAGCCTGCCAAGGTGGGCCAGCTGGAAAAGCAAAAAAACAAACAAAAAACCCTCTCCTTTGCTTCCCCAGGCAGTCTGACAAGGCGCTCTGGTTGGGGAAGGCTCTTAAAGATGCCTCCCCAACCTTTCTTAGCTTCCCCAGCCAGCCTGCTGTGGAAAGATAATGCCGCTGCTGCCGGGCAACTCCAGAGAGAAGGGTTTTAAAGCTTAAATCCCTTCTCTCTGGAGTCGCACTGCAGCAGCGGCACAATCTCCCATTGTATCCTATGGCCCCATAGAATACAATGGAAAGATCTTGCTGCCACTGTGGCGTGACTCCAGAGAGAAGGGGTTTAAACTTTAAAACCCTTCTCTCTGGAGTTGTGCCACAGTGGCGGCACGATCACTCCATTGAGGCCATAGGATATCAGGGAAGGCGGAGGGGCTCTCCAAGCCTTCCCCGGCTCGCCCGTTTTGGCAGGCGGGCCGGGGAAGGCACGGAGAGGCATTTAAATGCCTCCCCGGTTTTTACAGGGCCTTTCCCAGCTCACCTGCCTCAGCGAGTGGCCAGGGAAGGCTGGGGGGGGCTCTCCGCCACCCCCCAAAGCTTTCCCTGCCAGCCCATTGGCTTCGCCCCTCCCCCACCGGAAAAGCAGCCCCCACCCTACCCTGCACCGGGCTCCCACCTACCCCACCTGAAACAAGCCCCTGCCCCCTACACCCCCAGGGCCCTACCGACTTACCTTGCCTTCCTTCTCAGCAAGCAGAGGCAGCACATGCTGCTTCCCTCTCCTCTTGGCCCAACTGAGGGCTGCTGGGGGCAGGGCTTGCTGCATGGGCCCACTCCTGGGCTCGTTAATGCCAGAACACCATCCTGGGGCATTCCAGCTAGAAATCACCCCTGGGTAAGATTAAAAATTAGGACAGAAATATATTTCAAGTAAGATGGATAAACTATCTCCCAGAGAGGTAAAATTGCCTGATGTTTTGCATTGTGTTCCTTAGTTGTTTCTTACCCTTCCCTTAGAAGATATCGCTTTTGATCTGTAAAGTCAAGTTATTTGAATTATTATGCTGGATACACTGGATAACAAATGGGCCAGTCCTTCATGTGAAATAATCAAGTACCTTTCTTCTTGGCTGGACACATGCTGTTTAAAAGCCTGCTTCTTTTGACAAACTCAGAACAGGTAGAGTGGCGGTGGTTTGTTATTTGGAAAAATTTTCCTCAAGTCCATCTCCCCTGGCCAAAGGAAGGGACATCCACTTAATATCTCTGCCACATTACCTGTGCTACCCAGACTGTGTGTTAACTGTTGGGGAAAAGTATGCTCCATAAAGAGCCTGCAGAGCAAATTAATTAAGCAAGAGATTAAGACTGCACAAGGTAACAGCAAGAGGGTCTCTCACTAGTTCCTTTCCTGATCCCAAACACATCAGTCAGTACAATTTTGAACATGAGCAAATGTGACAACATTGAGTGACATGACAATGCATGCTTAAAACAGCTAGAATTGATTTTCTGGTTTCAGAAGTGACTCTTCAAATGCCACAGCCTAGTAAAACTGAGAACTGTGTACATGAGAAAAGGATGGTTATTTTCTGCTGTCTTTTCAGTGTTCTAAGATTCATGCAAACTTTAAGGTACCATGTTATGAAAACTAGAAGTTGAGAATGTTCTTGGTTGAAGCAGAAACTCTTTATTTTCCAAGATGCCTGTGAAGGGAAGTGCTCACAACCTTTATTGGACTTTTAACATACATATAGCTAAACCTATGCATTTGCTCTGGCTTTGTTTCCCTAC
>NW_015172033.1:495739-505059 GCF_001447785.1 Gekko japonicus | reverse complement strand
GGAATGTTTTATACAGCTTTTTTTAAGGATATTTATTATCAGTGTTTTATACTGTTTTGATTTTTGACTGTGTCCCAGCCAGTGTCACGGGAGGGTTAGGTGGTCACTTGCTAACCAATGAGAGCTGCCGGAGGGCCACCCACAGTGGTGGTTTCTTGCTAGTGAAGGAGAGAGCCTGGAGAAAGCTGAAGGTAGGGAATGAGTTGCCTCCTTCCCAGCTCCCCTCTACCCTTCCCTCCTACCTTCCCTCTCCCCAGCTTTCCCCTTACAGCTGTCTACAGCTGTCTACACACTGCATTTGCTCCTGCATGCTTGGGAGGATGTGGTGTATTTGCTTCAAGATGTACTGAAATGAAGGAGAGGATTGCCTGTCAGGAACAATGGGAGAGGCTTCAAGGCCCACTGGATATAATGGAAGCCAGGAATACCAATTGACTTGCACAGGCTCCATTGGAAAACATTACAGTGCACAAAAGTTGCAATGAAAATGTGAAAAGGATTTAGAGAAACCTGCCCTGGGCCTGGAATGACAGCCTCCAGAATGGAAAGATGGTCCCTGGGAGTAAAATAAGTGTTCTGTGATTGGATGCCAGTTGACTTGTATCAATTCCATTGAAATACATTGTAGTACAAAAAAAGTTGCAATGAAAATGTGGACTGGATTTTGGATAAAGGTCTCTGGGCCCAGATTGACTGCTCTGAGACTGGAATGATGGTTTCTGGGAGCAGCAGAAGTCTTCTGGCCCTGGAATGACAACCCCTGGGAGTAGCATGAGTGTTCTTGGACTGGAGTGACAGTCTGCAGAGTGGAATGACGGTCCTTGGAAGCAGTATGAGTGTTCTAAGACTGGAATGACAGCTTTAGGATTGCCAGGTCCTTCTTCATCACTGGTGGGGGACTTTGGGGGGCATTTATTATATTATATTATATTATATTATATTATTTGTCATGGATCAGAAAGTGGGTTTTTTTAACAAAACTCAAGAAATTTAATGGGGAGATACGAAGTATTATTAGATAGTAAGAATGAGTTAAAAACACAAGAGATGCTGCAGAAACAAGAACTGAAACTAACTTGGTGGGAAAGAATCCAATTAGAATCTAGATATGCTAAAGATAAGTATATGGGTTTTTATGAAAAACAGACAAATTTAGATAAAATACTATTAAATACCGAAGAAAAACGTCTAAAAAAATTATATATGGTATTAGATTTTAAGATGCAAGATGACGTAGTTAAGGTCTCAATGATTTCTTGGGCACAAAACTTTGGATATAACATTGATTTAGATCAATGGTCTAGAGTCTGGCAAAGAACATTGATTTAGATCAATGGTCTAGAGTCTGGAAAATTAATATAAAATATACTAAAGCTGTTTCCTTCAAAGAAAACCTTTACAAGATGTTTTACAGATAGTACATAACACCTGATAGATTGGCTAGATACTACCCCAGCATGTCTAATTTATGCTGGAAGTGTAAACAAAAAGTTGGATCTTTTTATCACAGCTGGTAGACATGTGATAAGAGTAAAAAATATTGGGGTGGGATAGATGGAATGCTACAGCAAATAATAGGAGTGAACATACCTTTTAAACCAGAACATTTAAAAAAAATGTAATACCATAACAATTTAAAAAGTTAGATTGTTATATGACTACCCATATTGTAACAGCAGCCAGAATTCTATACGCCAGTATGTGGAAAAAAGAAGACATACCATCTAAAGAAGATATGATCTACAAATTAATGGAAACAGCTGAAATGGACAAATTAACTATATTACTGCAAGGAAGAAGAGATAACATATTTAAAGAGGTTCGGTCAAAATTCTACAAATGGATTGTGAACTGTATTAAATCTTGATTATAATAAGATTAATTCATGTAATAATGTTAGGTGCAAAGAAATAGAAGAAACTCCAAATAAGCTGAACGATTGTGGGATGGAAACCTGTGTATGTTTGTATTCTGCAATTTGCGGTTTTGTTTGTTTTGTCTTGTTAAAAAAACATTACAAATATTAATTTTTAAAAAAAGAATGGGCACTTCCGGTTTTACTGGAAGTGGCCCAGGAGCCCCCCACCGGCCAGGTAAATTCACCTGACAACCCTAGTGTGAATAAAACACCATGCCATCACATTCTTTTCCATGTCGTAACAAAACACTGTGGAGTAATAACTATCCTTTGCACATAATATGTACTGAATTGGAATTTAAAAGTAATCAATGAGAACCACTCCATGAAAGTGTTATACATATATCTTCAAGGCTAGGTTTTAAAAATTTCATCACTCAGCCTTAATCTAGGCTCACTGTGTAATTTTGACCACTACAGCCTTTTCTAACCTGCCTCTCAGAGTTCTTTTGAGATATTTGTTAGTTTACTTCTTCCGTACCCTGTCTTTCTTCCTAACAGGGATTCAAAGTGAGAAAGGGGGTCCTGGAACCAGCTCTGAACTATGTAACTAACCTTATATTCCATAAAGGCAAGCAAGAAATACTGTAAAATAAATAAATAAAATAAAGTTAGTACTTACTTAAATGTGTAAAGGATTATTCAAATTTAAGTAGTCATCCACAACATGAGCTCAGGTTAGATACATCAGTTCTTAACTAGGATTTGCTCATGTTTCTAGATGTTTGTAAGCTTCAGATACAAAAGCAGCTACTTGATAGCCCTCGAGCTTTGCTTTGGGGGGAAATATGCATTCATGTTAGGGTAAGAGAGGCACATTCATTCTTATATTGACCTTCTGATTCAAGCATTACTGGTTCTTTAATGGTCCTTTGGCAAATGTAATCTTCTGG
Source organism: Gekko japonicus (assembly GCF_001447785.1). Taxonomy (NCBI): domain Eukaryota; kingdom Metazoa; phylum Chordata; class Lepidosauria; order Squamata; family Gekkonidae; genus Gekko; species Gekko japonicus. Next base: position 502,248 of record NW_015172033.1, on the reverse strand, counting down.
TGTTATTGAAACACCAATGTTGCATTGAAGCCAATGGCCTTAAAAGGGTTTCTCTGCTTAAGATGGCACTGTAAATTGTGCAACTACCCATACTTGATATCAGTAGCTCAGGACCAGGGGTCGTTTCATAGAAAAAGAGCTAGGGGAACTCATTAGCATAACTCATTAGCATATGCCACACACCCTGACATCACCGGAAGTGTGTCATAAGGCCACACACCCCGCCCCCAACGGTCCCGGCCACCGGCGGTGGCCTTGCAGCTCCACTGCCGAGCCCCATGAGGGACCCGGCGGTGGACCTGCAAGGCCGGCGGGAGTGCAAGGAAGCCCCGCGAAGGCCCTCCCTGGCCCCAGGCAGGCAGGGGTGGGGAGAGGCAGGGAGGAAGCAACTTACCGTCCCTCTTCTCCTGCCTCCTCCTGGCTGAATGAGGGCCGGAAGCGGGGCGGCGGGAAGCAGGGGGCGGGGCTTCGTCATGTGCCCCGCCCCGTACCTCAACCAGGGGAACTGCGATCCCCCACGATCCCCCCCGAAATGACCTCTGCTCAGGACTTTAGCTGGGAGTTGTGCTGCTTGGTAAAGCAACTGCTTATGTGATCATTATCAATATGCAACTTTTACCATTGTAACTAATATTTTACCATTAAAATTTTTACTATTAAAAATATTTTACCATAAAAATATCCAGTGCTAAAAAAATCCAACATATGTAATATGGGTATACATGTAAATATTTTTAAATACCAATTGCTTGATTATATGTATATGAACAATACCTGGTATATTCCAGCTTTGAATGTGCTTCCAAATTTCTTTTAAGGTTTTCTTTATGTGTCTAATTTTGATTAATTTATTCATATGTATAAGTTCTTCCTATATTAGGGCAGGTGGTGTGTGTAAGTTCTCTCCAGAAATGACCAGGTGTGCTTGAGCCTTATAAAGGCTGAGTACACTTCAGTTTAGCAGCCTGATAGCCAGACTAGCCTCATCTCAAAGCTTGAAAGCTAAGCCAGGTTGGTCACAGTGAGTAGTTGGGTGGGAGACCACCAAGGAAGACTGGGGCTCCGGGCTACTATGCAGAGGAAGGCAATGGTGAACCATCTCTGCTGATCTCTTGCCTTGAAAAACCCATGATCCTGGGGTTGTGTCTTCACATTTCAATTGAAGAAGAAATGTGGAAGGAAAGTGTTATTGGCTGCTTGTGTGATTGCTACATTGCCTTTAATTGTTGATAAAACTTTAGAAAGTACTTCTGCTATTATGCTTGCTAAAAGTGTGTGAAAAAATTCTCCAGACTTGGGTGGAACAATAAATTCTGCGTAAACTTGTGAATGAATGGTTACATATTTACGACTGTGTCCTTTTAGTTGCTGGGCCTGTAGTGCAAGAAGCAGTCACATGGGAAATGAATATGAATATTATTACTGTCGAGGCTGATCCTATCTTGGTGCGTAACCAAACTTAGGCCCAGGTTGATTCAGGTAATCTGAATCCCCAGTAACTCACACATATAGTTCAGTGGAGTCATGATGCACTTAAAATAACAAAGACTACCTGACTGTGCTAACTGCAATAATGCTGGTTGTTACAGCTGCAGCATGATGTTCCAGAGCTCACACAGAATATCTTCAAGCAACAAGAGTAATGGGTGGAGGAAAGGGGATAAGAAGAGGGAATGTTCTCTCTCTTCTCTCTCTCCTTATAATAAAAGGGATTTGGGGTGGCCACTGTCCTATGGGGTGGCCAGAATAAATGCGCTCCCTCAGCCATTGGCCCGCCAGCTGCCGCTCAAGGCTACTGGCATGGGGAGGAATGAGGCTAGCCGCCTTGGCCCGCGAGCGGCTGGAACGAGCGGCGAGCAGGCAGTGGGGAGATGGACGAAGCCGGGTGAATTGGACAGCTGGCCCTTCGCTCTGTCACCTTTTCCCCCGGGCAGCCGGGCAAGCCTACTCAGGCCCCCGCTCACCCGCCGCTGCGCCTGGCTGCACAGATGCCCCGACCCACCTTTTCCCCCTCAACTGCCATTCACGTCCCTGGCTAGCCTACAAGCAGGCGGGGGCTGCAGGGAGCCACGTGGCACTTCCCTGCCCCACCGTGGCCTGGAACAGGGGGGCCGTGGGCCCTGCTTGGGGGGGTTTCAGCTTCCGGTGGCGTTCCCTGCGCCCCTGCCATCCTTGACCTCCCGGCGTGCCCCCATGGATATCAGTGATGGGGGAGACAGCCGCGCTTCCCTGGGCTGCCATGCGCTGGCCCCAACCTCGCTGGGCCGGCAGCGCCCCCCACTGAACTCGGGGAGGGGGGAGATGCCTGCAGGAAAGCCGAGCTAGCCCGTGGGAGGAGAGGTGCTTTACACCCCCTCCCCTTACCTCTCAGAGCCGGCTTCCTCACCCTCCCCGCGGCCATGGGGAAGCTGAGTAAGCCAGTGGGAGGAGAGGCGGCTTAAATCCCCTCCCCTTCCCTCTCAGAGCTGGGTTCCTCGCCCTCCCCGCGGCCAAGCCGAGCAAACCCGTGGGAGGAGAGGCGGCTTACACCCCCTCCCCTTCCCTCTCAGAGCCGGGTTCCTTGCGGCCGGGGGACACCAGCGGCGGGTGGGAGAGACGAGGACCGCGGCCGCACGGCCAATCTAGCATTCGTTGCATTTACAGCTGTAACGGACCTTCTTCCTAGTAGTATATAATACAGATATTACTGGCATAACCTTTTGACCTTCCCAACCAATCACAGAGCTGTCTCCATGGAACTTTCTAGAGTGAGAGTGAGCCATATTTTTCAGCTGAACTAATTAACAGGCTCTTGAGATGACCTGGGTGAGCAACCATCAGAGGACGTTGGGGGTTGGCTGACACCTACAAGCAGAGCTGGAATTTTCTTCTAAGATGGCCTCTCTCTTGAAAATTAGTATCTAGTATAAAATAATATCATGGTTTGGTCTGCCTTTCTTTTTCTCTCCCAGGATGAACGTGAGGCCCGAGAGAATGTGAAGAGAGAACAGGATGAAGCTTATCGAATCTCACTAGAAGCTGATAGAGCAAAGGTCTGTACAGTGCTATGTCTGTGTAGTATTCAAGATGCTATTCATGCCTCTTGCAATCAGCAGTAATATACAGTAGAGTCTATGGTTGCATGGAGCCACTATTCTCTAGAACTGATTTACAAATGAGGTTATTATTTCAGCTCTGAAAGTCACTAACAGACCCAACACAAGAGACAGTCTTTTCCTAGGTTTCAGCAAGAATTGAATTCTTCCAGGGATTGCTTTTTTATATACTAGTCATATATTGGCTTTGAACCACCAGAGCTTTTCAATGGGCAGAAGAGTTCCTGCCTTTGGAATGTGACATCCCAGTCCCTGTGCAGGAGCTGCATTTCAGAGGGCATTTTAGCTTCACTGGTGGAAGTTGAGTTCTACATGTGGAAATTCTTCTGCCCGTGTAAAAGCTCCAGTGGATCTGAGCCATTTTCCATAAACTGCTGTGCTTTGACACATTGTTACATAATCCTAAATTTCATTTCTTCTTGACAATAACAGTTGCTTTTCAAACCTCCATGTTTGCTCTAAAAATATTGTGCTTGTGAGACCAGGCAATATAGCATGGTGTGTCTTGCCCAGAGCTCTGAATTTGAAGTGATTCAATAGTTAATAAAACTATAGTACAGCAAAAAGGGAAGATTTCTAGCTCAGCCTTCTCTTTGACATACTACTTTTGATTATGCAAAGGAAGTTTAGGCATAGATATGTACTTAAACAAGTAATCTACCAAGTGCATTCAAAAGGTGATACAGGATACAATCCTGTGCACACTTTCCTGTAAATTCCATTGAATACTGATCTGTTTCTAAGAATATATTCCTAGGACTGTGTAAATAGTCTTGTGAACACTGTTTCTTATGCCTGCATTAAAACTTGATCGAGCTCCAAGTCTTACAACTAACAAGAATACTACTTGAATAGTTTCTGTATAATTTGTATTTTATCTTTTCAGTAATTTGGTATTCCTAAAGTCTGCCCACTATTATGCTTAATGGCCATCTATAAATCATCAAGCTTCCATGTACTTGCCAGGTGATCCAGTAGTTAATTTGATAAAAGAATTCAGTAGCAATAAGGAATGCGGCATGGACATTTTGTACACTCTTCTGGGGATTGTTAGCATCACAGCATAGAACAATAGATTGACTTTTGAACAGTATATCCCCTCTCCAAAAAGAAAGTCATCCAGTAACCAAACCAATAAATTCAAGTAAAGTAAAACATTCTAATTTGTATTACAAATATATTATCCAAATATATTATCCAATGTAGCTCTCTCAGTTCAGTAGTATAGACAGGAACAAATTATCTGATCTATTCATAACTAACACTGAAGCTTAAGAAATAACCAATAACAGCTGTAGAGTCTTTAGTGCTTGCTACTGATAAATGAAGGCATTTGCTAAATTCTTTTTTGTGGGAGAGGCAGGATTATATCATATTACTGAGTTTGCCTTTTTCCCATCCTGTCCTGGTTTGTGAATAGGTTTCAAAGAAGAGTTGCTTGTTACTTACATGTTTGGAAAAACATGGAGTGCTTATCTGAGTGCTCAATAGCAAGGACAATGAGGGCCATCAGAACATGGGAATGATAAATCTTATAAGATTTGTTTTCTTTTCTGTAGAGAGAAGCACAAGAAAGAGAAATAGCAGAGCAGTTTCGTTTAGAACAAATTAGGAAAGAACAAGAGGAAGAACGCGAGGTGAGATATTATAATTTTTGGTTCAATTGTATGTACAAAGAATGACCTTAAAGTGTGAAAAATAAAAGGAAGGATTTCAGAATTCAGATTTCTGTTGGGAAGTACCCTTATGGTACAAAATGTCCATACTAAGAACTCCAATATGTTTTGTTTTTTTTTACTGTGGTGGAAGAAGCAGGAGTTGACAAAGCAGAGGGAGTGTACAGATGTGAAACCCTACCTACAACCCAGTTTCAGTATTAGTAGTAAAGTATCTTCCAAAGAGGCTTTTATTCTGTATATTTTGGTGTAGTGTAGTGGTTTGGTGTAGAGCCAGTTTGGTATAGTGGTTAAGTGCGTGGACTTTAATCTGGGAGAACCGGGTTTGATTCCCCACTTCTCCATTTGCTATTGCTGGATTACTTTGGGCAAGCCATAGTTCTGTCAGAACTGCTCTCTCAAGAGCAGTTCTTGAAATAGCTCTCTCAGCTCCACCTACCTCACAGGGTGTCTGTTGGGGGGAGGGGAAGGGAGAGGACTTTGTAAGCCACTCTGAGTGAAGGGCAGGGTATAAATCCAATCTCTTCCTCCTCCTCCTCCTCTTCTTCTTCTATATTACTTCTGTGTACGACGTTTGCTTCTTTCTTGTCTCTTGTAATCCTACATTATCTCATTACCTCTTTTTATAAACTTCTTGATTTCTTTACTATGAATGATTCAAAGTATTATTATTATTAATAGTATGATTATTTAAATTCTGCCCTTTTACCTCAAATAAAGGTCCCTAAGGTAGCTAACACTCAAAAAATCAAAATATAATAATAAATTCAGTAAAATTTAAAATAAGCAACTGAAACATAATAATACAATTACCAGTATTTTAAGTACTATTGAAATAAGGTTGATTGTCTCAGGTTAAAGATACACATCTTAAACTGTGAGCCTCTGTGGAAGCTCATTCACCACAACTGTGCTACATTACCTAATTTCTTCCCAAGATTAACCTTGGGGGGAACCAGTTCTTCTGGGTTTTTTATCAGAGGGGAAGCTAAATTTTCATAGTGCTGATTAGCCAGGTCTTGTGCCAATCACAAAATTATTCAGGTTGTTAACTTCCACCTCAATATTTAAAAATCTCTCCTTATATATAATTCCATTTTCGAGTGGCAACGTCCCATGCACTCCCTCAGCCATTGGCCTGTCAGCCGCCACTCAAGAGTACTCGTGTGCCATTGGCTGGGTGCTGGGTCTGCTCCTCTTCCCCACCCACTCCCCCTTCAGCCACTGTGCCCTGTCAGAATTACTGGCAAACGGCTTTCTTTCTTGACGAAGACGCTTCTCCTGCTTGCCTCCTGTGTGGGACTAACTATCCCCTCAGTGGCTGTTGGTAGGTGTAACGAAATGGCAGTTACCTGTGTTTGTAAGAAGGCTGTAGTTCTTTGCTAAAATGTTTAATTGAGCTGTAGTTCCAGAGAGGGGCCTGCAGGGGTATCACTCACTGGGTTGAATGGGGCTTCCTCATCTGCTGGCCTACAGTTCCCAGCTGCCCCAAACCCAAAAAGTACGAGAAAACAGGGACTGTCCCAATGGGCAGGGCGGCATCAATATAGACTGCAGCCCATCCAGGTAGGAGGCAGTCTTTGATCCTGGGAGGCAGCAGAAATTCAACCACTCCACAGTCGGCTGGACTGGGGAATGAATGGAAGTTTCCCTGCTCTCTTGGGAAGTACAGCCAGAGGCCGGTCCAAGGAGAAATCCTATCCTGAGCCCAAAGAGGTAGAGAGTACTTTGTGTAGGG
>NW_015172033.1:489376-495679 GCF_001447785.1 Gekko japonicus | reverse complement strand
AAAGGGGGGGGTAGCCCAGTGAAGCAAGGAAAGGCCGGACACTTGGGTTGCCAATTTTCCAGTGATCCCCCAAAGATTGGGGATTCCATCTCCAAATAGGGAGATTCGGCCAGAGGGGTCTCACTGTCCCTCTAAAAAGGCAGTGACGATTTCGTGAGTGGTGGCAACGAACTTAAGGAGTGAGACATTCCCTCATGGGGAACCATTGTTACCAATCTCCAGGTGGGGGCTGGAGATCACTCAGAATTAAAACTGCTCTCCAGGAGAGAGGGGGGAGGAGATGGAAAGCTGAAATCAGAGGGGCAGATAATGGCAGGTTGATGCTTGGCTGGGAAGGAGATAGAGTTGCCAACTCCAGGTTGGGAAATTCATGAAGATTTGAGGGGTGGAGCCTAGAGAGGGTGAGGTTTGAGGAGGGGTGGGACCTCAGACAGGTACAATGCCATAGACTTCACCCTCCAAACCAGCCATTTCCTCCTGGGTAACAATTGTTGCCAATCTCCAGGTGAGGGCTGGAGATCACTCAAAATTACAACTGCTCTTCAGGTAGCAGAGATCAGTTCCTCTGGAGAAAATGGTGGACTCTGTGTCATTATACCCTGCTGAGGTCACCACAGCAAATTGACGCTGAGTGCCCAAGGCCTTGGCACTCTCCCAGAACCACTTTCTAGAGCTCGTTGTATTTATTTCCACAATGAGCCTTATTCCTAGTCTACCAGGAAAAGCCCAAACTGGACAGTCCTTTTTCAAGTATGGAAATGAGTATTTAAAAAGTGCACACATTCCCAATCACAACTACATCTCATCTTTATCCTTTGTAGAAGCAAAAAGTTATTATTGCTGTGAAGGTCTGGTGGCATGATAGAGATGGATCCTAAAGGGCACAGTGTTTGCTTGATGCTAGGGCTGGGGAAATTGAGGCAGGGTATCCTTGGAGAACACGTTATGCAGCATCCTTGCTGAAACTCAGAAGGTCAGGGTATGGTTAGTGCCTGGATGAAGATCTCCTGTGGGCTACTGTGGATACTGCCTTGAGTTCTGTGGTAGAAGAAAGGCCAGATGTAAAAGAAAACAATCCATCAAGGGCTGATAATATCTCAAGAAGAGTTTCCACTTATTGCTGTTGGGGTCAGAAACTGATGCCCAGGCTTATGCAACTAGAGTGGTCGTACATAAGTTTTAAGCTAAATGTGTGTTTTAGGACATAGGAGGTGACACAACCGAATGGATTTGTACCAGTCTGGTATAGTTTCTGACCTTCAAACACTAAGGATTGCTGTACTTTATTTATTCTTTCCCCAGTCTTGAAAGTCAGGCTGCCCAAAAGATTCCTTTGGCATACATCTTACAGATCTGACAATTGCAATGCTTAACTCTATGTTGTTTGTTTCAAGAATGCCCTATTGAAAGTTAAAGTGGCTTATTCAGTCAGTACTAGTGTTTTTCAACAGAAACTTTCTTATATTCATTAAAACATGACAGGAAATAAAAACTTAAGAAACCCATAGAATTGTGCATTTCCCATCATCTTTGTTTTGTTTGCACGTTTCTCTGGGTTTCTTCAGTTTTTATTTCTTGTGACTGAGCTTAATGAAAAAGTTATCAAATGAACGTGTCGTTATTGGTGTCATTGTGTTAATGTGTACATAATCACAATAGCAGTGCCCCAAAAAATGGTAACTAAATCTCTCTATCTTTAAAGATAAAAGCCGTGCTCTGTGCACTTTAATTTCTTTCCCCTCTTTAAGTCAACTTTCTGTATAGATAGAATATTTCCCTCTGTAATATTGTGCTTATTAAGCTGGCTTTTGAACACAATGGCCTTTTGGAAACTGTTTTCTTACATAAAGCTGCAGAACCAGTCCTCATTTCAACCTGTAACCGGCCTTCCTCGTTTTAATGCAAATTGCTGTAATGAAAAGAAAATAAGATCTATTTGTACAGTGATACAAAAGTATTGTTAACAATGCTGTTTACTAACACTCCCCATGTTCGAGTGTGCAGATTACCTGTATTCTATTGTTGTGTGATAGTGTTTACTTACATAAGGGACTTGATATTCAGCATTTCTATTTGAGATCCAGTCACTCATCTATTCACATACGGAATATCTCTTTAATCATCAGTATGCCCCCGGGAGTTGTTAACTTTATTCTTCCCATCATTGTTCTTTAAGTTAGTCCATTGCATTGGAATATCTTTTGTAAATAGCCATTTGCTGCTGGAGCACTAGAGACTGGTTACTTTAGACAGGGTGGTATGCTTTGCACAATGAAAATAGCTCTAATGAGCTACTGTTGTTTATTTTTCTCTGATCTAATTGCTTATGTTCAGTAAATAATGTTGCATCTGTTGTGAAGCAATGGGAAATGTCAAAACAAAAAGATAGACAGCAGGTGCTTGAGGAGAGAAAATAGAAAGACATAATAAAAATACACCTATTTTCAAAAGGCGTGCATTGAATAGATAAAGGATTAAAAGGAGTAACATAAATTAAAGTGTATTTGTGTGTTGCCTTGAATTTCAAAATCCATTTCTAATAATTTATGATAAAATTGTCTCATAAGCAGGATTATCTGTCAGGAACGAACACACTGAACAACCTTGTATTTTGGCTCTTATACTCTTCTAAGAATTTTCGTTTTATGTGTATTAGGCACTCTCCTGTTGCTTGTTGCCATAATCCAGAGAACAGTATGACTTGTCCCTTATACCTGTAAGGATTTTTGAAATCTGGAGTGAAGGAAGAATATGGCATGTTGCTTTTTTAAACTTGGGAAGGGAGGGGCACCTACTTGGAGATAAAAGTTCATCATTTTGGTACATGGGTACTGTGCATGTGCAGGCCTATTGCACTGAGGTTTTTGAAGCTCAAAAACCATGCCTGAGGGTACTCCATCTCGTTTCTCCACACTGTTTCCCACCTTTTGCAGAGTGATGTAGAGGGAGTGAAGCACCCTTCCTTCAATCCTGTCTCTTCTGCCACTAAGAGTAGTTAGTCAGTAGAATCACTGTCTCTTTTTCAATCAGCACAAAACTGCCAACAATTCCTACCTCATTCTACTGCCTCCTTAAAGTGAAGTGTCTGGGAAATGGCACAAAAAACATTCTTTAAAAGATTCAGGTCCTGTGGGCCAAAAATTCCATACACAGATGATCATTAAAAAGGCCTCATTTTGCACTGCTCTTTTGTCACCTATTTACCACAAAAGCAGGGCACAATAGAGCTTCCTGCCTAAAAGTGATGCTGTGGAAAGGCTTTGACCAGCACAGCTCAGGAGACAATCTGAACAAAATGCCGTCTTCTAATGCTGACAGTCAGATCCAAGTGTCTTTGGTTCAAAATAGGCTTGCCAGACACTCCCCCATTTGGTGGGGGTTGGCCACTTTGGAGGGGCTCCTTCACGCCAGCCAACTGGCAGTTGGGGGGAAACCCCACCCCCAAGAGCAACCACCCAGCCTCCCCTGCCACCTCTCCCCAGCAGGGTTCAAAAAGACCCTTTAGACACTGCTGAGAAGAGGCGGGGGCTGCGCGCTTCCACTCCGAGCCCTGAATTTGGGGCTCAGCTTGTAGGCATAAGAACATAAGAGCACATAAGAGAAGCCAATGTTGGATCAGGCCAATGGCCCATCCAGTCCAACACTCTGTCACACAGTGGCCAAAAATACCAGGTGCCATCAGGAGGTCCAGCAGTGGGGCCCCACACCTCTCCCCAGCAGGGTTTAAATGGACACTTAGACACTGCTGGGGAGAGGTGAGGGGCACGCGCTTGCACTCAGCCCTGAATTCATACAGACGCACGCAGCTTCTTCCCCACCTCTCCCCAGCAGGGTTTAAATGGACACTTAGACACTGCTGGGGAGAGGTGAGGGGCACGCGCTTGCACTCAGCCCTGAATTCATACAGACGCACGCAGCTTCTTCCCCACCTCTCCCCAGCAGGGTTTAAAAAGAGACAGTTTGGTGTAGTGGTTAATTGCACAGACTCTAATCTGAGAGAACTGGGTTTGATTCCCCACTCCTCCACTCGCAGCTGCTGGATGACCTTGGGCAAATCATAGTTCTGACAGGAGCTGTGCTTGAAAGGGCAGTTCTTGAAAGAACTCTCTTAGCCCCACCTACCTCACAGGGTGTCTGTTGTGGGGGGGAGGAGTTTGTAAGTCACTCTGAGACTCCGAGTGAAGGGCGGAGTATAAATCCAATCTCCTCCTCCTCCTCCTCCTCCTCCTCCTTTTCTTCTTCTTCGACACTTAGATGCTGCTGGGGAGAAGTGGGGGCTGTGCACTTGCACATCGAGCCCTGAATTCGTGCAGGTACGCATGGCTTCTTCCCCACCTCTCCCCAGCAGGGTTTAAAAGGACCCTTAGATGCTGCTGGGGAGAGGTGGGGGCTGCTCACTTGCACTCCAAGCCCTGAATTCGGTTCTCATCATGCAGACACGTGCGGCTTCCTTTCCCCAGTAGGGTTCAAGAGGACCCTTAGATGCTGCTGGGGAGCCTCTGCTCCCCAATGTGATGATGTCACATCTGAGTGATGTCATCATGCTGGGGGCTCCTCACCTCCTCCAGTAATGCCCCCCAAAGTCCGTTGCTTTGAGGGACCCGGCAAACCTAGTTCGGTGGTCGGCAAACTGCGGCTCATGAGCCACATGCGGCTCTTTGGCCCCTAGAGTGTGGCTCTTCCGCTGTAGGCGTTGACCGCCTCCCTCCCCTGCACTCCTGGCCAGGCCTTGGATCGGGCCGGAGTGTGCCAGTACGTCGCTCTGGGATAGAGGCACGGGGGGCGGGGTGGTCACATGGCGAAGCCCCGCCCCCTTCTTCCGGCCGCCCTCTGCTTCCAGCCTCATTCTGCTGCAGAACAAGGAAGAAGCAGGAGGGTAAGTCGGCTTCTTCCCCCTGTCTCTTCCTGGCTGAGGCTGCTCCAGGGCCAAGCCAGACCTTCCTGGAGGTGCACAAAGCCGCGCACCCTGGGAAAAATCTCTCCCCCCTCTCTTCCTGGCCGAGGCTGCTCCAGCAGCCTCAGCCAGGCCTCCAGGGCCAAGCCAGAACTTTGCACCGGCGTAAGGTTTGTGGGGGCTGCAGGGCGCCAGCTTCCCCCCCCCCGAAATTTCCCAGAAGGGCGTTGCCGCTCAGACATCACAAGCGAGAGGTCATTCTGGCTTCCCCAGTTCTCCTTCGGGGCTCCTTAAAAAGTTACAGCCGCCACCGTTGTTCTCGGCGGCAGCTGTGATACGTGCACCGGGGGGGACGAAACGTTCTCTCTCCTCTGGGGTGGTGGCCTAGGACTCGTAGGGGCAAATTACACCTCTCGCACGAGAGGTCATTCTGGCTCCCCCAGCTGTCCTTAGGGGCTCTTTAAAAAGTTGGGGCGGCGGGAGTTTCTTTGCACGCAGCTTGTGCTGCTCGCTGAGTGCCTCTTCTGCTTGCCCACCTCCCGCCTCTGCACCTCATCTTCTGCCAGGCATGGAGGAGCCCAGCTCGCACAGGCTTCTTGCCTCCTGCTGCCTTGGCCCTCTGGTGCAGGGGTGAGTCCCCAAAGTTTGACTCTTCTTCTACAAGTCTCTGGCACTGGAGGTATTCGCCTCCTTCCCTCCTGCCTGCTATGGCTGCATAATTGTGAGAGATTTCTTAACATAGTGTTCCTGCCAGGGAAGCTGGGGACCCTGCCCATGAGTCTCCATTTCATCCTCACAACAACCCTGTGGGGTAGGTTAGGTAGAGAAGGGGAGATTTGGCCCAGGGTCACTCAGTCAGCAGAGTGAGAATACAAACCTGGGTCTCCCCACATCAATCTGCAACTCTGACCACTATGCAGTGCTGCCTCTACTGATCTGTAATGTTCCAGAGGTGTTGTAATGTAATCCTCAGTTTCTCAAACAAGTGTATGCCTGTCTGTTGGTCCACTTAGGAGTCTTGATCCTGTTTGTGTGGTGGGCTAGTTGTGGCAAATGGTAGGGAAGCTCAGTATTTCTGTATTGCAATATGCTTCCAAAGATTTACTGTGGATGGATGCCCCTTTAAAACAACCCACCCGTATTTACTTGGAGGTGTCCTGTGCCCATTGTGGTGTTTCAGTGCTCCCTCCAAGCTGTGGAGCCCTGTGAGCAAAGATTCTACTTCTTGAGCTCCTGGCATGAAAGCTGTGAGCAAACGATTTGGCTACTACTGCATAAATGAGTTTCAGTGCTCCCTCCAAGCTATGGAGCCCTGTGAGCAAAGATTCTACTTCGTGAGCTCCTGGCATGAAAGCTGTGAGCAAGCGATTTGGCTACTACTGCATAAATGAGTTTGCTCTGGAGCCATC
>NW_015172033.1:465960-488474 GCF_001447785.1 Gekko japonicus | reverse complement strand
CTTGTGACATAAATGATACAGCGCAAGTTTCACTTTTTGTACGATTTGTTTCATCTACAGGTCCTAAAGAAGAACCGTTAGGATTATTGCCACTCAAAGGTCAAACACGTGGAGAGGATATAGCAAATGCTTTAATCGAGTGCATTGAAAAACATCATATTCCACTCGATAATATTGTTTGTTGCTATTTTGAAAGAAAAAATTAATCACGAGAAACTTACCATTGCATCATTCATCAAGAAGCGTTTTGTGCGCAGACATTTCCAGAAGAAATTTGCAACGTTATGGAATTGGTGATTAAGATTATCAACTCCATTATAGCTAAAGCTCTTAATCATCGCCAATTTAAAGAATTTTTAGTTGAAATGGAGAGTGAGTATGCAGATCTTCTGCTGCATAACAAGGTGCGTTGGTTATCAAGAGGAAACGTTTTGAAACATTTTGCTTCCTTATTAACAGAAATTAAAGCATTTCTCCTTGAGAAGAGTGTTCACTATCCAGAACTAATGAACGATCAGAGGATCCAAAAAATTTATTTCATGGTAGACATTACGTCTCATCTAAATCAGCTTAATCGTAAACTACAGGGGAAAGGAAACACAATTTCTTCAATGTTAGAAGAAGTTATTTCATTCGAAAACAAAGTATCTCTTTTTGCTCAAGATTTTGAAAGAGAAACTTTGATTCACTTTCCAAGCCTGTTGAAACATCGCCAAGAAAATAATTCTGATATTGACATTTGCTATTTCAAAACAACACTTTTAAATATGAGGGAAGCTTTTCTCAACAGGTTTCAGGAATTCAGAAACAGCAAAGCGACGTTAGCCTTTGTTAAAAAACCTCTTAATGCTACTGTAACAGAATTAATTTTTTCTCCCTTTAATATTGACATTGGCAACTTTTAAATGCAATTGCTAGATTTAAAAAACAAAGAAATGTGGAGCTCGAAATTTGAACGTCTTTGTGCTGATTTAGAAATATTGGAGAAAAACAAAAGTGAACTTAGTTCACAGCACAAGTGGTCTGCTTTGAAAGACCTGGAGAAGGAAGATATGTTGATTTTTAACACCTGGAATAGTATTCCTTACTCATATAATCAACTGAAAAAACTAGCGTTTGCTGTTCTTTCCTTATTCGGGTCTACATATTTATGCAAACAAACATTTTCAAGCATGAACCTTATCAACAGTAAATTGAGAAATCGTCTTATTGATGAGAACCTGGAATCGTGCCTAAAATTAAAAACAACAACTGACAAACCTGACTTACCCAAGCTTTCCAAGGAGATGCAAGGCCATTGTTCACATTAGTGTTTGTCAGTCATTGTCATGATTTAATTTTATGGATACTTTGGTCATATAGACAGGATGAACAAAAGAAGACGAAACAAGTATACAAGACGAGTGTGGATGGGAGAGTTGGAAGGGGTCGACCACAGCGAATGTACCTCAATCAGATTGAGGACATTTTTAGCAAAGGCCAGTTTAGGAGTACAGGAGGCAGCAATCACCACCATCCCAAAGAAAAAGAAATGCAAGAAAGCAAAGTGGCTTTCTGATGAGGCTTTACAAATAGCAGAGGAAAGAAGGAAAGCGAAAGGCAAAGGCGAAAAGGAAAGATTTACCCAACTGAATGCAGATTTCCAGAGAACAGCAAGGAGAGATAAGGAGGCCTTCCTGAATGAACAGTGCAAAGTAATAGAAGAAAACAATAGAATGGGAAGGACTAGAGATCTCTTCAAGAAAATTGGAGAAATCAAGGGAGCGTTCCATGCAAAGCTGGCCATGATAAAGGACAAAAACGGTAGGGACCTAACAGAAGCAGAAGAGATTAGGAAAAGATGGCAAGAATACACAGAAGAACTATACAAGAAAGACCTCGATGTCCTTGACAACCACGACGGTATAATCACTGACCTCGAGCCAGACATCCTGGAATGTGAAGTTAAATGGGCCTTAGAAAGCATTACTAACAACAAAGCTAGTGGAGGTGATGGTATTCCAGCTGAGCTATTCAAAGTCTTAAAAGATGATGCTGTTAAAGTGCTGCACTCAATTTGCCAGCAAATTTGGAAAACGCAACAGTGGCCACAGGATTGGAAAAGGTCAGTATACATTCCAATCCCAAAGAAGGGCAATGCCAAAGAATGTTCAAACTATCGCACAATTGCACTCATATCACACGCTAGCAAGGTCATGCTCAAGATCCTACAAGCTAGGCTTCAACAGTACGTGGATAGAGAACTGCCAGAAGTACAAGCTGGGTTTCGAAGAGGTAGAGGAACTAGAGATCAAATTGCCAACATTCGCTGGATTATGGAGAAAGCAAGAGAGTACCAGAAAAACATCTACTTCTGCTTCATTGACTATGCTAAAGCCTTTGACTGTGTGGATCACAACAAACTATGGCAGGTCCTTAAAGAGATGGGAGTACCAGACCACCTCACATGTCTCTTGAGAAACCTTTATAAGGGTCAAGAAGCAACAGTTAGAACCGGATATGGAACAACTGATTGGTTTAGCATAGAAAAAGGAGTATGACAAGGATGTATATTGTCACCTTGCTTATTTAATATATATGCAGAGTACATCATGCGAAATGCTGGCCTGGATGAATCACAAGCGGGAATTAAGATTGCTGGGGAAAAGATCAACAACCTCAGATATGCAGACGATACCACTCTAATGGCAGAAAGTGAAGAGGACCTAAAGAGCCTCTTGCTCAGGGTAAAAGAGGAGAGCGCAAAAGTGGGCTTGAAGCTCAACATCAAAAAAACTAAGATCATGGCATCCGGTCCCATCACTCCTTGGCAAATAGAAGGGGAAGTCGTGGAAGTAGTGACAGACTTCACGTTCCTGGGATACCAGATCACCGCAGACTGTGACTGCAGCCATGAAATTAAAAGACGCCTGCTCACCACTGCGCCTAGTTCAAAAGGATTTAGTATTGAGAGTTATGCATCCAGGGAACATGGCACCTCCTACCTTCCCCATAATGGACAGCTTACTGGAAGTCACAACTGGACCTTCGCCAAGTCCAGCATCGGTGTTGCCTTCTGCTAGGCATATTGAAAATGGATACAGAACCAAGCAGGAAGGATGCTCTTTCCTTTTTCAGCATCCCATGACTAACCCCTTAGTAGTGGATCACATTCAAGGGAAGAATAAGGGCATTCAACACTCAGCCCAGATTGATAAAGAAGGCTGTAAACTGGACAAGACAGGCAGAAAAATCTATGCCTCCTGCTTTCCCACCTTTAAGATCACCAATTATCAATGCGTAATGGCTCGCTATCAACTCTTCCTATGTGATGACATCTCACTCTACATGGAGATGTTACAGACTAGCGGAATTACTGGCCTTAGAGGCATCTAAGCTGTTCAAACACCCAGTCTCCTTAGCTAAGCACTCCACTGACTGTGAAGCACACAGCATCACAGTGGAGATTGCATTGCACTGCCAGTCCTGGCTAAGATCCACTGCACTCCCCCAAGAGACATACTCCAGAACTGAGGACCTACCACTCAAGGACACAGACCTCTTCTGTTCTAACACTGTTGAGGCTCTCAATAAAGCAAGAAAGGGCAAGCTTACTGCTAAGGCTTTGGAAGCATGCCTTTGGCTATGAAACATAGTCCCTATTGCAATCCTTACTACTCTGCATTCTGAGGGAGAGGTGCTCCCATGCTTCCCCCTTTGTATTACAACAAGCCCCCCTATATGTCTGCTATTGAGCCTCCTGCCCGGCAGAGAAAAATCTGAGGGGCAAGATCCCAGGGTCAGGGCCAGATCCTAGTTGCCCAAAACCCAACCAGCCCACTAGGCAGGGCTTTTGAAACTACATCTCATGCCCAGTATGTCATTCAGCAGTGGAACTAAACCCCTGACAACTCACTTGGCAAGACACCTTCCAAGACCAATGGGTACTCAGCACCATGACAAAAGCATACATGATAGCATTTGCTTCTCTTCCAATCCACTCACCACTGTTATACAACCCTCCAGTCCCCTCTCCAGAACTCCTTGCAGAAGTCAACACCCTCCTCAACAAAAAGGCAATTGTGATAGTGCCTCTAAAAGATCAGCACTCAGGGTTCTACTTCAGATACTTTCTGGTCAAAAAGAAGGTGAGGTGAGACCTGTCCTGGACCCGAGAGGCCTAAACAAGTTTCTGTAAATAAAAATATGACTCCATATGTGAGGCTACAACATGATCATCTTTATACACCTTCATAAAGCACTACTCCGTGGATATAGAGTTATGGCAGTGGGAAGAACAGACTTGCAACCTCTAGTCAATTGAGAGCTCACACCCACCTTCCTGAAACTGGGAAGTCAGCCTGCTACTCTCCCATATGAAACTGCACGGGTACCACAAGGATGAAAACAGGGTTTCACTTACCTGTAACTGTTGTTCATCAAGTAGTCACCTGTGCAGTCACATATCCTGGCTGTGAGCTTTTAAAATAAACCTGACAATCTCACCTCTCTCTGGTGGCAAAGAGGACCTGTGGAAAGAGCACTCCAACTCCTCTATACCACACTGCAAAAAAGCAGGAACAGCATGGGAGAGGGGGACAGAGCACCCTCAGGCATTTTTTGAGCTCCGAAAACCTCTCTGGGGTAGGCCTGCACATCGTCTAAAGGAGTCCCTGACTGTTGGGCCTTCAGCTGGATTCTTGCTTTGTTCTGTTGATCTTTTTGACTACTTTTGTGACTTTGACTCTTCTTTCTCCAAAATATTTTTTAACTCTTCATCATCTTACTCCTAAACAAACCAGAATCCATAGACATTTAAGCATACCTAAGGCCTGTTAAAATAAGTGGAATTTTATGGCTCAGCTGATGTAACTGTATGTCCTGAGAAAACTTAACTGGGAGTAAGCCGCTAAAATCAATGGCTTCTGCATAAACATAAGAAATTTCAGTGATATTTAGATATAACTGCATCTCTTTGTTGGCTGTAAATGAGTGAACCCTCTGGCATGAATTTGTAATACAGTAGTTAAAAACACAGTTTGTAGCGTGGTATTGCTCAGTCAGAAAGTCAGTACAATGTGGAATTCTGGATGGTAGTCATACCATGGAAATAAGCCCCACTGACTTTGGTAGGAATATCCTTCTTATAGGCATGTATAGTATCATAACCTAAAACTTGAAATATTATATCTTACTTATATAGCAGAGAACAATACATTCAAATGCTCTGGTAGGCATCAAAAATGGTTTTAATATCATAGATTCTATTTAAAATGCTATTTGATTTCCAGCCAACCCCTATGAAGGTATACAAAAGCCCCTGCCACATGGGGGGTGGGGGGAAGCATGGGCAAAGTGCGGCTTTTGAAAGCCACACCAAAAGAGACACGTGGCAGCGGGATCACATAGATCTCCTGAGCCGCCGCGCAGTGCCTCCCCGGCACGATCAGATGCCGGGGGGGGGCAGCCACTGAAGGAAGAGCACGGCAGCCGAATTGCGCATGTGTGCACATGCACAGTTCAGCTGGGAGCCTGCATTGCTCCGGACAATGGGCGCGCCGGCGATCCCACGGCCGTGCTTGATGTGGCATTCCAGGTAAGTCCTCCTCTGTAGGTGGTTCTTTTTTGCAGCAGGTTTTCTGGCTTTAGGGACGGATCGGGGACGGGTGCGCACCGCTTCCCAGATGTTGCGGTGAGATCGCGCCTGTTTGCTGCGCCCCTGATCCGTCCCTCTCCCGGGCCAAACCTTCCGTGTGACCGGGGCCAAAGAATACATAGGCTGGTTCCACATGGGGTGAGAAAAGCTACCCCAAGTGCATAAACAGCAGCAAGCAGGATAGAGGCTCATGGGACTAAAGTCCACATTCCCCATCCCCTCACAGTTTGCTATTGGTGCCACCTCTCCCCACCCCCTTCTTCCTCATCATGTTGGTGCAAAAGCTCCAGTGTGAAGAATCTTGCCACTGCCCCCCCCCCCGGAAATCCTCCTTTTCCCCAGCAGTTGAGCCACAGTTCACTTGTTAAAGGCACAAAAGCCCACAGAAAGGAGGGGAAAGCTGGAGCATAGTGCCACCATTTTGAAAGTGGCACCAAGCTCTTCCCCCTTCAGCCTGCAGCTGGCTTGCCATTTTCTTTTAAAGTCAGAGCAAAAGGTTATAGCTTAAAAGAGAAAACCCTGGGAGCCCCAAAAGTCATGCTTGAAAAGAGCATGGCGTCATGTATAAGCTTCTCAGTAAAGTGGGGGCATGTTCCATCTGAGTAAAGATCCTTGTGTGGAAACAGCCATAGAAATATACACAGAATCTGGATGAGGTGTATTAGTTCAAATCATTTTAATGCAAGTTTCAAGTCAAATACAGATGTCTGTCTTTCTTATCTGCTCTGGGTTTTTTTAGTAATGGTCAAGAATTTTGCCTAGGAGGAGGTTACAGGTTTTTCATAAATTAATTTATTTGTGTAAATATTTAATGGTTTTGATTTTATGCATTAAAAAGCAATTTGGCACTTGACAATTATTCCCTCAATCAAATTTTCTTAAGCCCTTTCTGTTCAACAATTAAATTACCTATCACCACTATGCAGTAAACTATAGGTTTAATAATGTACTATAAGAGGAGGATTTATTTTAATTAGTTGTTTTGTGGGCAGTTATTAAGAAATGAATGAAGATGGATGTGTCATTGAGATAAAAACCATAGAACTGTCATGAGGAAAAGAACTTCCTCCTCCAGAAACAGGAGGACAGGTGAGACAGTAAGCAAAATCCTGCCCCAGAAGGGGACAGAATAAGGTAGAAAGCTGAAAGACTGCAGGGGGGTGGTCATATTTTTCATTATACCTTTTGTTAAAAACCTCCTTGCAAATAGAAAACCAGCACAAGAGGTGAAAGGGTTTCACTAGAACAGTGATACTCGGTGACTTGGGAGCTACCTGTAGCTCTTCTGAACATTTTCCCCAATATGGCACCTGCCCCATGTTCCAGGAAAGTTGGGCAAGGCTCTCAGTGAGGCTTGTGGTTGACAGATGGTTTGCACTTTGGAACAGCTTCTCCTAGAGAGACTGTAGGTCAGGTCAACTGCTACCTTCCTTGAGGTGAGGGCCTTGTGCCTTGGATGGAAGTAAAGGGCTCAGTCTAGTCCATTAACCCCCACCCTTCTCCACAGCCTCTGCATTCTCGTCCCAGCACCTGGGCAGCTACAAAGAGAAGAGAAAGCTGCAAAACCACCACCACAACCATCACAGCTACCAGAAAAAGAATAGGCTGCCCACGTTGGGGTGGTAGTAGTGGCTTTATTCCCCTTTCTCCGTGGCCAGCCTGCCCTCCTCTGAATGCCTTGGCAATCTCATTCTCTCAGCATTCTTACTTGCTTGCCTGATCAGCACACTGAGGGAGCAGAAAGCCAAGAGAGAAGCCCTTCCCCTCACTCCAGATACACAAGGGCTGGCTAAGGGTCAGCACTGGTGTACACAGACAGCCCCACATGCACAGAGGTATGCTGATCATTAAAATGGTTACAGTTATAGTTTAATGGCTAATATTAATATTATATTACCTTATTATGTGTTTAGTGTGGTGGCACACAGCATTCAGTAGTCATGTGGCTGGTTTGGTTGACAGTAATTTTGACTGTTGCTCTCTGTGAGCCACAGAGTGAGTGTCACTAGGACAAGAATCTTTTCCCCCCCTGACATGCGGGGGGGGTGTTTCCCCTTTTTTGTGAGGGCTCTTTTAGGTAGTAGAGAAATTATATCCCCCATCTATAGACTGAAATGTTACGATCCATCAGTCCCACCTGGTTCTGCTTCACTGACTCAGATCTTTAGTCTGTCTTGCCCAGTACTATCTACTCTGACTGGCAGTGGTTCTCTGGGTCTTCAGCTGAGGCTTGTCCCAAATTTGCTGTATGAAACCCTTCAACTGGAGATGCCAGGGATTGAATTTGGGGTTTGCACTTTGGAATATACACCTGAGTACTGAACTGGGGCCTTCCAAGTGACATGGAGTATCTGTGTATTCCTGGTTGTTGAACTGCCAAACTGCTGCTCCTGAGGACAAGAGACCCACAGGAACAGCATGAAGGGGGAGTTAGTGTGCACTGGGAGGGAGAAATTAACAAAAATCACCCCACTCTTCCATCAGCAGAAATCCACCAGTTGATCCAACCCTGTATCTCTCAGTTATATCTATGAGGTTTCTTCTTGTGGGAGCAGGGAAGCAAGGACCCTGCAGTCCAGTCTGGTAGCCTCACAGCACTATTGCCAGGGAGATGGGGTCCAGTATGTCCTAAGCTACAGAAGTCCTTCTCCGTCCTTTAAACCCAAGCACTTGTATAAGAATGTCTGCTACAACCTAAATGCTCAGAGGCTGCTACAAGATATAGATCCAGCCATTATTAACAAGAGGTTGCCATTCCTTCCCTTGACATGAGTTCAGACTACTGGAGGTTCAAAAGCCTTGGAGAGAATGCCTTTCTGACTACAGAAGCTGAGACAGCAACTTAAAATGAATCAGATGGTAATCTGCAAATATGTCATTTTTAATTACACAATACTGGAATAAAGCAAAAAAAAGTGTACCCTATTGATTCACAGCTGATGAAACTCATTTTCCCCCCTCTTCAGGCTATTCGGCTATCCTTAGAACAGTCTTTGCCTCCAGAGCCAAAAGAGGAGAACACTGAATCAGTCAGTAAGCTGCGCATCCGGACACCCAGTGGAGAGTTCTTTGAGCGACGTTTCCTAGCCAACAGCAAACTGCAGGTCGTCTTTGATTTTGTAGCTTCCAAGGGATATCCATGGGAAGAATTCAAGCTCCTAGGGACTTTCCCCAGAAGAGATGTAAGTAAATTAATGTTCTTAGGCATACTTATTCCATTTATTTGTCAAATAATGGACGATTCACCCCCAACATTTTGTGAGTTGTCATAAGTACTCCAAATGTATAACAGTTGCATTTCTTTGTGACAATATATCTGATGTTGTACAGTGATGATCATGGTATGGTACAAGATTAATGCTGTTTGCTATGCTGTTAAGGAGCCATCATCTTAACTGAACCCTTCCCAAGCATAAGGATAGAGATGTGTAACACTTTTTCATTCTACCAGGGGTGGATTGGGAAAGCAAAATGGCTGAGAGGGAAAGGACCACACACCCTCCATGGCCCCACCCCCCAAGGAGAAAGGCTGACTATGGGACAGTCTCAGGTGAGGTGAGGAATCTCTCATCTTGCATGGAGCTGGCCTGGGTAAGGCCAGACTGGTCTCAATGGTGGCCAGCCTGAGTGAGACCAGATTCATCTTGTGCAAGGGCAGCCTAGAGTAAGCAAGGTGAGTCTTGTCATGTAAAGGGCCCCCAGTCCATCAGCCCACCAGAACTTTCCCCAGTGGCCTCTGCATTATCCTTGATAAGCGCATAGCTAATTGTGAAGCAGATGATGTGACTTGCTGCAGCATGTTTCCCATATGTGTGCAGATTTGACTTTTAAAGTTGAGATTTGTAGTTGCAAAGGGAAAAAAATATTTTAAGATAGGTTGATTGTTGAATGAAAAGAAGACTTCTCACATATTTACCTGAAAATGGATCTCAGTCCCAAATTGATTGCTCCAGTTCTAGCATTCAATGTATTTGCACAGTGAGAATTGTGTGTTGGCCTAGTATCATGACGAACTCTTGGATCCAGTGATTCACACACAGAAACATAAACAGACTTTGTTCCATTTCCACAAGATCTTGTGCAACACATAGCACTTTCTTCCCTATATTTTATAGTGCCCAGAAATTGGTTATACGGTATTTTGTGCCAGCAAAAGTGCAAGTGAGGATACAGTAAATAAATTAGCACAAGTGGCTACCATGGTCTTTTCCTTATGTTTCTGCTTCCTTAAGAGCTCTAATACAATCAAAAACTTTGTGCTGGATCCATCACAGTAGATGTTGAGAATGAGTAAAACTCTGGAGGTGCCACTTCATGAATAGAAAATTGTGCCCGAAGAGAAATAATAGACAACTTGTGCCACGTAATATGTTTTCATCTAGCTTGCCCCAACCAGAATAATTTTGCATGAAATTTGACTTTCCCCTAGGGTTGCCAATCTCCAGGTGGGACTTGGAGATCTCCCACTGCTACAATTGATCTCCCGATGACAGAGATCAGTTTCCCCTGGAGAAAATGGCTGCTTTGGAGGGTAGACCCTATGACATTATACCTGCTGAGTCCTTCCGCCCCTCCCCAATGCTGCCCTCTACAGAATCCACCCCCCAAAACTCCAGGTATTTCCCTCCTTATAGCTGGCAACCCTACTTTCCCCTCAGTGCCTGTTGGTAGGCAATGAGGTTTGGTCCAGTCACCTACTTTGGCCTTTGGGAGAAAACATATTGGGGCCAATCCTGATAGGGTTGCCAACTCCCGATGGGAAATTCCTGGAGATTTGAGGGATGGAGCCTGAAGAGGGTGAGGTTTGAGGAGGGGTGGGACCTCAGACAGGTACAATGCCATAGACTCCACCCTCCAAACCACTCAGTCCCTCATGGGGAACCATTGTTGCCAATCTCCAGGTGAGGGCTGGAGACCACTCAAAATTACAATTGCTCTGCAGAAGGGAGGGCGGAAGTCAGCTGAAGTCAAAGGGGCAGATAATGGTAGGTTGATGGTTAGCTGCGAAGGAGATGGGGTTGCCAACTCCAGGCTGGCAAATTCCTGGGGATTTGAGGGGTGGAGCCTGGAGAGGGTGGGGTTTGCGGAGGGGTGGGACATCAGACAGGTAGAATGCCATAGACTCCACCCTCCAAACCAGCCATTTCGTCCTGGGTAACAATTGTTGCCAATTTCCAGGTGAGGGCTACAGATCACTCAAAATTACAACTGCTCTTCAGGGACCAGAGATCAGTTCCTCTGGAGAAAACAGTGGACTCTGTCATTATACCTGCTGAGGTCACCACAGCAAAATGACACTGTTTGCCCAAAGCCAGAGCACTCCCCCAGAGCCTCTTTCTAGATCCCGTTGTATTTATTTCCACAACGGGCTTTACTGCTAGTCCACTATATATACATAAAGTATCATATGTATGTATAGTGGATAAGCTTTTATAGTCTGATCTTAGACAAAGTAATTTTTAAATCAGGAAAGTTTTAACATGTGTACACCTTAATAAATATTTGTACTTTTATATATATGGTTTAGCTTAGCCCTTTTTGGTTCGTAGTCATATCCTGGGTTGAGTCCCCCCCCCTTTTTTTCCAGTTTCCATGGTGGCCACGTCAGCATTGGTTCCCGACTCTACTCCACATGTCACAGGGCACCTTTGTCCACTTCCCTCCAGCACCAGATCTCCTCCTGGCTCAGGGGGGCCAGGTGCTCCACCATGATGTACCACACCTCAAACTCACACCGTGGAGGATCCTTTAGCACAGCTTAAAAGCAAGATAGATCATGTTCTGTTGAACTGTCGCAAACCGGCTACGCATGCTTCCTATGATGGGAAATGGAAGAAATTTTTAACTTATCTTGAGTCGTTGGGTTTACCTCCGCCTCCTACAAACTTGATTGCGGTTTATGGATTCCTGTTGTCCTGCTTAGATTTGGGTCTTAGTTGTTCCTCATTGAAGGTGCACCTGGCCGCCATCTCCGCTAATCATCTTACGGTGGATGGCTATTCCGTTTTTTCTCACCCTCAAATGAAGCAGTTTCTGAAGGGCCTTGCTCGCCTCTGGCTTGTGGCCATACCCTCTCCTGGGACTTACCTCTGGTGCTGTCCAAGCTGATGGGCAGACCATTTGAGCCCATGGCCATATCTAGTCTGCATTTTCTCTTGTGGAAGACTGCCTTTCTGGTAGCTATTACCTCAGCAAAATGAGTGAGTGAGTTGTCTGCAGTCCGTTGTGATTCACCGTACTTAATTTTTCACCATGATGGTGTCACCTTGGCCTCGGATGTCTCTTTCCTGCCCAAAGTTGTTTCCGAGTTCTATTTGCAAGCTTACATTGTTCTTCTAGTGTTCTTTCTGTCCCCTGTGAGTGACGAGGAACGTCATCTTCACACATTGGACGTAAAGAGAGCCCTACTGTTCTACCTAGATAGGATGAGGCCTTTCCAGCAGTCACCAGCCTTGTTTGTCTCCTATAACACACCTGTGCAAGGGGAGAAGCTCTCTTCGCAGTGTCTATCCATATGGATTGTGGAAACGATTAAACTGTGCTACCTGCTGGCCAAAAGGCCACTTCCAGGTCTGCTCTGAGCACATTCCATCTGGGCAGTAGCTACATATACAGCCTTCCTGAGAGGATCATCGCTCAGTGACATCTGTTGTGCAGCAACCTGGGCTACTCCTCACAAGTTTGTGAAGCATTATGCCTTGGATGTGCGTCTTCATCAGCGTTCTGTGGTGGGACGGGCAGTGTTACAGGTGGTGCAAGTCTAGGACCTTCAGCTTCCTCCTCCAGATAGGCTTGTTTTTGTTTGTTAATCTCCCAGAGGTGTGATGCACAGAGACCACAAAGAAGATAGACAGGTTGCTTACCTGTAATTTATGATCTTTGAGTGGTCATCTGTGCATTCACACCACCCGCCCTCCTTCCCCTCTGCTTTCAGTCCTATTGTTCTTTGCTCTGCGACTGATGGCAGCGGTCAGAAGGAACTGGCGGGATTGTTGTGCCCCTCCCCTAGTCATGCGCAGTGGGGCTGGCGCGTGACTGGGGAGCGGGAATGAAAATC
Organism: Gekko japonicus; assembly: GCF_001447785.1. Classification (NCBI taxonomy): domain Eukaryota; kingdom Metazoa; phylum Chordata; class Lepidosauria; order Squamata; family Gekkonidae; genus Gekko; species Gekko japonicus. The sequence goes on along the minus strand of NW_015172033.1, from coordinate 475,782 downwards.
CCTTTTGCTTTGTAAGACATACCAATCGAGGTCGGCACAGGCACACTATATCCCAGAGGTGTGAATGCGCAGATGACCACTCGAAGATCATCAGTTACAGGTAAGCAACCTGTCTTTTTAAAGTGAGATACTTGATCCCAGGTCTCTCTTCAACTCTTTTAAATTATGTCTGAAAAAGATACATCCCTGCTTTTCCTAGCCAAGGAGCCATCCAAAACAGTGGTGGCATTCCAGTTTCTCCAGAACTCCAGTGTTCTAACAAGAGTTTTAAATCCTGCTTCCTTTTCCTTCAAAGCCTTTCTATAGCATGAGTCTCAGAGGAGAAGATTCTTCTATTGCTGGATAAATCAGACTTCTTAAGATGCTGCAATTTTTTTTTAATATGAGAATTTGAAATCCTGCAGAACAGCTGTCTAATTAAGTCCTGAATACCATTTTTCCAGTCTGGATGAGGGTGATCTGCTGTCATAATTTAGCATCAGATAGTTCCTTCTAATTACAAAGTTAAGGGTCCCATCCTGCAACACTCTGAGTCTTTCTTGCAAGATACTGAGGTTTTTAACTTTGACAAGCTTTTATAGGGAGCTGAGGACACTCAGGACTAATCTCATAAGATGCTGCTTGATTAAAGAGTTGTAAATGTTAACCGTTTCTTAAATGTGATGAAACACCTGGTTGCTGGTTAACTGCCTTATGCAGCTGAGTTTCCAATCAATCCTATAACATCACTGTGCATCTATTTATTAGCTTATATCAATTTTAGATCTCACTTTTTTCTTAGGTCTTACGGTCGGCAGCTGTATTTTAAATCAGACTAAAATGTATAAATATAGTAATCCTCACCAAGGCCAATGGTTTTTGGTATATAACAAAGCCCCTGATTGTATAAAGTCTACAGGAAAGGGATTAAGCCTGACATCTGTAGTAGTACTACAACAGACCTCTGGTCCATCTAGTTCAAATATTATCTCCTTGAACTGGTAGCAGGTCTCCAGAATTGGCCACTCTCCCAAGTCTCAGGCTCAACAAGGTCCCTCCAGGCATTAGCTTCCTGTCACTCTTTGCTAGGGTTTGCTGGGGCATTCTACTTGCCAGGCAGGTCCTCTGCCACTATGCCACAGTCTCTCCCTATAGCTATCCTTACTCTATTTTTCCCATTCACCAATTCTGAAGCATCCAGTCTACTTGTAACTGATATCTTTTCTCAGGTTGTGCTTTTCCCTCCTCTATGTGCTGTGTGTTGGCCTAAGTGAACTCACATGATAACAAGGTCAAAATTGCAACATACTCAGTATATTATAGAATGCTTTGGGTAGAGCTAAAAATATCTGTCCCTAGAAAGATATGTCAGTTTTCTTTTGTCAGTTACTGTTTATTACTTCTTGAGAACTTCCATATCAAAAGGAAAGATACCTACAAAAAGGAAGCATTTATGCCTGTTGCATTTATTTTATAATCTTTCTCAAAACAGTAAAAGAGAATGTTGTGTAATGCAGATGAGTTGGCTTTCACAGACAGTCTAAAGTGTCAGTGAAGGAATCCCATTATCCGCTAATTAGGTGTACCCACATCTAAGCATGTAATCTAATTTTCAGTGGAACGAAAGTAGAGGGGAAGGCCACTCAGCAATGGTGCCAATGTTATGGATCTTCCACTTTCCAGGAAGCAAACTGAAATAAAAGTTGTGCATCTACAGCATGATGTTCTCACATCTACATGTTTGAAAAGATTCAACTCTGTTTCCACACAGTCTCAGAATAATGTTATCACCTCCTATAATCATATTTTTAAAATGTAGGCTTATTATTAAGGGGTCTCTAGGATGTTGCCTTTGCTTTGTTCTTTTAAAAAGAAGAGCTTTCAAGTAAGTTAGATCTGACATTCCTATGGTACTACAGAACTAAATTTTGTACTACAGAATAAAGAATAGCCCTAAAGCTGTATGGATCTCTTGTACGGAGCCACAGCTTGCAAATCTCTGGTATCCCTATTGTCATCCCAGTTTAATTCTGTTTCTATAGTAGCAGATTCTGGTAGATCAAAAAGAAAGTATCTGGTCATTCTTATCAACCACATGAAATGAAGATAATCACACCAAGAGAAGATAATCACTCCAGTCGGTCACTTTAGCATTGCCAGGTAGTATGTGAATGGATTTGGCTTCCAGCTGCATAAGGCATAAGGCACAACTGCAGCTGCAGTTGTAAGGCCAACTGGCAGAGCAGAGTACTATTGGAAAATAGTAATTAATGCTCTTTCAAATATTTGGGACAAACATTTTTGACATGAATAAGGAGATTTTGAAAGGGGCCAAAACATTCACAGAACTTTCCGAAAGCTTACCATTATTCTCCTGTTTGCTGCCAGTCTTGGCAGTAGTTTTAGTGCCATGCTTTAAATAAAGTGTTGTCTGAATGATTTAAGCCAATCAGGGATCATGTATCCAGACTTATAATGGTATTTTCCACATGGAGACAGTTTTCCTGTTGTTGTTGCAGTTACCAATTCAGTACAGCAGCAATGGGGCTTCCACATGGCACATAGTTTCCACACAATTTCCCTCCCCAGTCCCCTGGCAGTGGCCATTCCCCCCCACCCTCACCACCAGGGCTTTTTCCTTTAAAAAAGAATTTTGCAGAATATCCATATAACTCTATATCCAAATGTATAACAGGTTCTCAGTTTTCATTTTTTACAGAGAACCAGTTTGGTGTAGCGGTTAAGAGTGGCAGACTCTAATCTGGAGAACCAGGTTTGATTCCCCACTTCTCCACATGCAGCCAGCTGGGTGACCTTGGGTCAGCCACAATTCTCTCAGAGCTGTTCTCTCAAGAGCAGTTCTCTCAGAGCTCTCTCAGCCCCACCTACCTCACAGGATGTTTGTTGTGGGGAGAGGAAGGGAAGGAGATTGTAAGCCACTCTGAGACTCCGAGTGAAGGACGGGGTATAAATCCTCCTTCCGAGAGGATACATACATCCGAGAGTTCTGAAAGAACTCAAATGTGAACTTGTGGATCTCCTGACAAAAATATGTAATCTTTCCTTAAAATCTGCCTCCATTCCTGAGGACTGGAAGGTAGCAAATGTCACTCCCATCTTTAAAAAGGGTTCCAGAGGAGATGCGGGAAATTACAGGCCAGTCAGTCTGACGTCGATACCGGGTAAATTGGTGGAAACCATTATTAAGGAAAGGATTAGTAGGCACATAGATGAACAAAACCTATTGAGGCAGACTCAGCATGGGTTCTGTAAGGGAAGATCTTGTCTCACAAACCTGTTAATGTTCTTTGAGGGGGTGAACAAACATGTGGACAAGGGGGATCCAATAGATATTGTTTACCTTGACTTCCAGAAAGCTTTTGATAAAGTTCCTCATCAAAGGCTCCTAAGTAAGCTCAAAAATCATGGGATAAAAGGACAAGTCCTTTTATGGATCAAAAACTGGCTAATTAATAGAAAACAGAGAGTGAGTATAAATGGGCAGTTCTCTCAGTGGAGGGGGGTAAGCAGTGGGGTACCGCAGGGATCAGTACTTGGTCCACTGCTTTTTAACTTGTTCATTAATGATTTGGAGTTGGGAGTAAGCAGTGAAGTGGCTAAATTTGCGGATGATACGAAGTTGTTCAGGGTGGTGAAAACCAGTGAGGATTGTGAGGCACTCCAAAGGGATCTGTCAAAGATGGGCAAGTGGGCGTCAACATGGCAAATGGGGTTCAATGTGGCCAAGTGCAAGGTGATGCACATTGGAGCCAAAAATCCTAACTATAAATACACGTTGATGGGGTCTGAACTGGCAGAGACAGATCAAGAGAGAGATCTTGGAGTTGTAGTAGATAACTCACTGAAAATGTCGAGACAGTGTGTGACTGCAATAAAGAAGGCCAATGCTATGCTGGGGATTATTAGGAAGGGTATTGAAAACAGATCAGCCAATATCATAATGCCCCTATATAAATCAATGGTGAGACCTCATTTGGAATACTGTGTGCAATTCTGGTCACCACACCTTAAAAAGGATATTATAGCTTTGGAAAAAGTGCAGAAAAGGGCAACTCGAATGATAAAGGGGTTGGAACACTTTCCCTATGAGGAAAGGTTAAGGCGCTTAGGGCTCTTTAGCTTGGAGAAACGACGACTGAGGGGTGACATGATTGAGGTTTATAAGATTATGCATGGGAAAGAGCAGGTAGAGAAAGAGGTACTTTTCTCCCTTTCTCACAATACAAGAACTCGTGGGCATTCCATGAAATTGCTGAGCGGTCAGGTTAGAATGGATAAGAGGAAGTACTTCTTCACCCAAAGAGTGATTAACACTTGGAATTCACTGCCACAGGAAGTGGTGGCGGCTACAAGCATGGACAGCTTCAAAGGGGAATTAGATAAGCATATGGAGCAGAGGTCCATCAGTGGCTATTAGCCACAAGCTATAGATAGGGACTCTGGGGCAAGTGATGCTCTGTCATCTTGGTGCTTGGGGGGGGTCAACAGTGGGAGGGCTTCTAATGTCCTGGCCCCAGTGGTGGACCTCCTGATGGCACTGGTATTTCTGGCCACTGTGTGATACAGAGTGTTGGACTGGATGGGCCTTTGACCTGATCCAACATTGGCATCTCTTATGTACTTATGTTCTCTTCCTCCTCCTCTTCCTCTCTGTAGCCTCTTTCATTGAAGATATATGCCTTTCCCCTTCTAGCTCCTTAACAACAGGGGTTAGAGATTTACTTTAAAAATCTGGTGATTCAGAGGATCTGTTACACACATTATACTGATGTAACAATATTCATGTTGCCAATTAAGAAAAATTGTGGTGGAAAAAAAAATGTCTGCCATGAAGAAAATGTTTGTTATAATGGGGGAAACTGGGAAAATTCAAACTTGCTCACTCATGTAGCCACCCAGGCTTTGCTACAACCTTTCCCAAAAATTTGGAACAAAGCAGCTTTTGGAAAGATCAGGGAAATGTCAGGGAAACCCCAGAAGGTACATAAATGATTCACAATACTGCAGGGTAGCAGGAGAAAAACGTTTCCCAGCAGCATCAAATCCAGGGCAAATAATCTATGTGGAAATGGCCAACATCATGGCACCACATGGCCAAATATGAATGGCTGAATGATGGCTGAATGATGACATTAATGAAGACAAATGAAGCCTACCCATTGCCCTTGTTCTGAGTGGAGGAAAAAAGAGTATGTATCATCTTGTTGCTATGGAAACTAAATTAATGGTCCTCATCCAAATTCAACTAAGGGGATTTAGGAATGAAAGAAGACTTGTGTGTGTGCGCGCACACACACACAGAGCTTTCTGGATCAGAACACTGGCCTAAAACAAATGTATGGAAGCTTGCTTCTAACTCTGGAATCTGTTTAGTTTGATCAAGACATGTGGCTCAGTAGTAGAGCCCTCCTGGCATGCAGAAGGTCCCAGGTTTAGTCCCCAGGGTCGCTAATTAAAAGGATAAGGTAGTAGGTGGTGTGAAAGGCCTCTGCTGCTGCCAGTCTGAGTAAAAAAAGCTGACCTTGATGCACTAATGGTCTGTTTCATATTAATAGGTATGCCAGGCCTCCTGTCTTGGGGGGGGGGGGATGAAAACATGCCAGCATTGCGCCAGTGTGTTTACATCATTTCTGGTGAAAACTGGAAGTGACATGGTAGATGCTCTAGAATTTTACAAAAACTCTTATGGTTTGCCATGTAGAAGAAGAAGCAGAAGAGATTGGATTTATACCCCGCCCTTCACTCGGAGTCTCAGAGCAGTTTACAAACTTCTTTCCCTTCCCTTCCCCACAACAGACACCCTGTGAGGTAGGTGGGGCTGAGAGAGCTCTGACAGAAACTTCTCTTTTCAAGAATACCTCTGACAGAACTACGGCTTGCCCAAGGTCATCCAGCAGCTGCGAGTGGAGGAGTGGGGAATCAAACCCGGTTCTCCCAGATTAAAGTCCACACACTTAACCACTACACCAAACTGGCTCTCTTCCAGTTGTAACTTCCAGTTTTCACCAGAGTGAGGTAAGTACCCCAGTGTGCCAGGTCCCGCCCCCCATTTCCAGTTTATGATAATTTTTTTAATAGTGGCCTCTGTGCAGCCACATTCCAAAAATCTAGGACACTTAAGTTTTCTTAAGAGGGGGCAGCAATTTCTACCAGTTCCTCCCCTTCCACTACAACTTCCCACTGTGCTGTTCCTGAGGGTCCACTGCCTCCAAGAACAAAATGTCAGGGGTTCCATGGGCTGAAATGGGAAGGTGAAATTGGCAGAAATGACCATTCTCTCTTAAGACATGCATGGTCATGCATCTTTGGAACTGCTTGGTTAGATGCAGGCCAGTATTCTGTGTTAATGAACTGCTGTTTCACTAGCAATATATGAGTGAAATTCCAATAAAATATTTTTATTTCTCCAGTAAATATGAATTCATTAATTCTTTCTGTATTCCAGTCACTTACACAGTCGTCCTTGGCTGCACAGTCAGTATCATAACCCTATTGTAAATACAAACTTCTACAATAAAGTAAATACTAAGATTAACCTTTTCTAGAGATTACTTGAAGTTTTCAACAGCAGTGACATTCCAAAGCTCTAAAGAACACACAATGACTAGTTACTGGAACTATCTTACTGACTGTACTGCCTTTCTACTGCAATTGCAACATGGCCCAGGTACTGTATCATACATGTTTACTCATGGAAAGATAGATTTAAAATGATAATTGACAATGATTAGGGCTTCTGGGTATCTTAGATTAGAAAAAAATGACAACAGTTAATTTCTACATGGTGGCAGAGTTTAAGCTGATCAGGGCAAACCATTCTTCTAATATCAGTGGTATGGGAAATGATTTTAGCAAGATTGTGGTTGAAAAATATGCTGCATCGTTCGAAGGCAACCGGGTATTTAAGGGTACTTTGCAAATTTTAGAACTAAACCATGGTGGCGAAAGAAGGTTCTAAAACTAATTCCTTACTCTGTCAGTGCACCTAATATGAAGCAAGTGTGTAACATGTCAGCTGTGTTCTTTTCTCCTTGTACTGCAACTAGAAACTGGATCCTTAGCTGTTTGTGGCTCACAACAAGACTGTTGTATCTGACAGCAATGTTATACTGGCTATAAAACCAAGTTGTGAAGTAATGACTGTAGATACAGTACTCCCCACTTCTATTTCTCCAGTATCTTACTACAGTCTTGCATAATGAATCAAATACTTTTGAATCAGTTTCCATATAGGAATAGACAATAATGTGTGTGTGTCAGGGGTCATTTTGTAAAAAAAGAGGTGCAGGAGCTCATTTGCATAACTCATTTGCATATACCACACCCCCTTGCAAAGGGCATGCATGCAAACATGCCTGGGTTCCCTGCCTGATCTTCTTCAGGTGGCCCGTGGCTGTGGAGCACCTGGAAAAGATCAGGCAGGGAACCCAGGCATGTTTAGAATGCACAAAGTTTGAGTCCAGTGGCACCTTTAAGACCAGCAAAGTTTTGTTCAAGGTATAAGCTTTCATGAGCACGCAAACATCTTCAGATACAGTGAAACAGAATTTCCTCAACCATTACATATGGGGGGGGGGGGTTAGTTGCTGGGAAAGGCCAATTAGAGTCAAGACAGAGACAGAAACAAAAATGGAAATTACCAGTCCATATATATAGGTGGAGGATGAGCAGCAAATTATCGTGCAGCATAATGAAGATGTTTAACAAATTCAAGGATCAAACTAAGTTTATTATTCTTGTTTGAGGGTTGCCAGATCCCCCTTAGCCACCATTGTGGCAGGTAGGGTTGCCAGCTCCAGGTTGGGAAACTCCTGGAGATTTGGGGGTGGAGCATGGGGAGGACAGGGATCTTCATGGGGTACAGTGCCATAGAGCCCACCCTCCAAAGCATCCGTTTTCTCCAGGGGAACTGATCTCTGCAGTCTGGAGATTAGCTGTAAAACCAGGGGGTTTCTCTAGTTGCTGGTTGTCTGGAATACAACTTCTAGCTCCAAAAAAAGTCATGAGGCTACAAGCCCATGTGCATCACTCCAGGTGAACTCAATGGTTTCCAAACAAATCTGTAGGATTCAGCTAAAAACTAAAGAAAATGCCACATTAGGTCAGTATCAAAAAAAGATGACAATAACACACAGATCTAGATCATTATGTTCATCTGACGTATGGAACTGAAGGAGAAGACTATTTCTGGATATATTTAGCATGCATTATTCTGGGAGTTTTTCTGCTTGAGAGTTCAATTACCTCAAGAGCAACATTCACACAAATAGCTGTCCAGAAACACAATGGCATAACCAGTAATGTTACATTTGCTACACTGAACAGAATCTAGCTCTACCATTATTTTTCTTTACTTGTCCATGCTTACCTGGCAGTTTGTCCCTTGAACTCAGAGCAGCGTACCCCCTGAGCATGCCTAGCGCTGGGCTGACAGGGCAAAATTCACTCAGAGTTCATCATTTTTCAAGCCCAATTGATTTGGAAGATAGAGTTAAGCACATACGCACTGAAATCAATGTGACTTAGAAGGAGCAATCCTAAACAAGTCTGCTCAGAAGTAACTCCACCTTATTCAGTGGTGCTTACTCCCAGGAAAACATCTTTAGGATTGTAGCCTAAGACTTTGGATGTATTGTGCTCTAAATATAACAACATTTCTATATCCCCTGATTCCAAAGAAGATTCTAAAGCTATTATAATGCACATACATTCTTGCTGTCATCCATACAACAGTCAGGCAGATCTGTGTTATGAAGAATTACACCCTACACTGACTTCAGTGGTCGCAGAAGCGTGTAACTCTGTTTAGGATTGCACGGCTAGCCAGTTTTTATCAGAGGCAAGAACTTGAACCAGACACCTCACATCATGGCTCTCATTCGCTAGGCTGCTATACCCCATAGCCAAGTGATTTGTATTATTACTATTACTATTGATGAAGATCCATGCACTCTTTAACACAGTTACACCCTTCAACCCTCTTCCGTGAATTTAGAAGGATATAAATCTGTTTAGGGCTACACTGTAATTTACCAAACGACTGAATGCTTTACTGTGAACATAAAACAGGGATCTGTTGGCACTTGAAAAACTGTATTCCAGCATCAGAGTCAGGACTCACCCATTCTGATACAAGTAAACTCGAAGGGCGCCCAGCCCCGGACTTGAGGTTGGGTTGGTCTTCCAGGAAGGAAAAAGCGGGAGGGCTGGGGGGAGTGCCAGTGCACCTCTTCCTTCCGCAGCAAATTGGGGGAGGGACGGCTCTCTTTCCTGCAGACAAGGAGGATATTCTCCTCAATGCCCTCCTAAATCTGGATGAGCCCCTCAGGGGTTAACAGAGGGGGGAAGTGGGAAGGAGGGAATTCGCACGACCAGCCCACGCCTGCATGTGAGCAAAGAGAAGGAACATCCCGGCTACCATGGGCTCGGGAGGAAGGCAATTGTGGAGGAGAGAAAGTGGGAAAGGAATCGGGCTAAAATAGGGAAGGGGGTGGGGCGTTCCCTAGTAGGCTGCTGAACTGCTAGGAACGCAGTCCTTGCAGCCTCAGAACAGAAAGAGTTAACTGTTGTCTCTCTTTTGGGCTGGGCGATGCCCTAACAGTATAGCCTTTTCCCAGAGTCCTGTCCTGGCCGCCTCTCTTTCCTGCCCTGCCCTGCCCTCCCTCAGCAGTGGAGGTCCAAGCCTGGACTCCAGGGGCGCGCATCTGCCATTCCTCCACCTGCCCTCCCGCAGCCTTGCAGAGGGGAAAGAAAAGAAAGGGAGCAAATTTGGCAATGTGGCATCAGCATGCATTTCCTTCCCCCTGTTGCTCAGGGACAGGA
>NW_015172033.1:447270-465910 GCF_001447785.1 Gekko japonicus | reverse complement strand
GAGGGGCAGTGGGCGGGGGGGGGCCCAGGGGCATGGACAGGATCCCACCGGCCACTGGCCGCGCCACTCCAGCGCCACTCATGCCAGAGCCAGGCTGGGCAGGCATCCGCGGGACTCAGGTACACTGACCCAATCAGGTGGTGAGAAGACAGAAGGGTGGGCTCCTGTCTGTGGCCGGCTGAGCAGGGCGAACTTACCCCTCAGGCGGGTCTTCCCGCCTCATTGCTCCTCCTGCCCCCAAGGGCGGCTGAAGGGAATAAGCCGCCCTACCCCCCGATGCAGGCGGGCCAGAAATGATGGCGGCGGTGGGGGGGGGCTCTTCACTGCTGGAGTGGCGCTCCACCCGACTCCAGCAGGAAATGACCCCTGGTGTGTGTTATTATTAGGGAAGGGTCTTACTTGGTATTTAATGTGGAATATGTATCATAGGTTAAATGTGAATGATTATAAACAGACATGATGAACATCTAGTCCCTGAGTTGAGCCAGATACCTTCCTAGTTCCATCATTTATTTTATTTTATTTGTTTAAAACATTTCTATGCCACCTTTCCATCCAAATAGGGTCCCCAGGGCGGTGAACTTCCAAATATTAAAACAGCATTTAAAACATTTAAATGATTTGGTAAAAACATGCAATTTTGTTGTCGTTGTTCAATCGCACAGTCGAGTCCGACTCTTCACGACCCAATGGACCACATCACACCAGGCCCTCCTGTCTTCCACCATCCTCTGGAGTTTAACACCTTCCATCCTGAGTGGCTCATCTTCCGACGTCATAGCTTTTAGCCTTTTGTTACTGTCTATGGGGTTTTCTTGGCAAAGATACTGAAGTGGGTTGCCATTTCCTTCTCCATGCAAACGAACATATATATATGAACCTAACTGTCGCACTCAAGGGTGAGCCTCCAGAATGTACAAACAGAATAATAAGCAATCAAATCAAAAGTCACATTCAGGGCAGAGCCTGGCTTTTTACTCTACCCAGGAGTTCCTTGATACACAGATGTAATCACAAACAGTCAAGGCAACAGACAAAAGCAAAGTCAACAAACCAATACAGAGTCAGGAAGACAAAGGTTTTGTCCGAAAGGCAGGTGGGAGCAGGAAGATATGGAGTTCATGGTCAAAAGCTAGGGAGCCAGGACAGGAGACAAGGACTGGGTTTCTAGCTGAGAAACAAGCACAGGTTAGCAGGACAGAATGCAAGGCAGCAAGCAAGGTAATACTCTGTTCACTGAGTGAATCTCCTTGAACTGGTAGCAGGTGAATCAACTCACAGAGGGGGTGGCAAGCAAGGTTGCTCCCACAACAAGCCCTGCTCAGCATGTTCCTTTTATCTGCCTAATTTGTCAAGTTTTGGATTATTTCAGCCCACTCAGCCTAGAGGAGGTCGACAATTTACTCTCAACTGTTTGTCCGACCACTTGCAGCCTTGACCTGTGCCTGTCATGGCTAATCAAAGCGGTCATGATGGGCTACGAGGTGCCCTAAGGGACTCTCCTAATATGTAAACTCCTACCCACCAGGCTGGTCACATGCTCAATCTGATCTTTGCAGTGGACGGGATCACTGCCCAGGCAGTGCCATGGTCGGACCACCTTGTCCTTAGGTCTTGTCTGAATGTTTTGCCCTGGCCCTGTTTGGGCAGCGAGTGTATTTTAGCTCGCCTGCAGAGCCAAATGGACCCAGTGCAGCTTCAGATGGCTCTGCGGGATCCGATGCCCCCTGGTAGCTCGTTAGATGAGCTTGTAGAGGAATGGCATAGCCAACTTTCTGCAGTCATCAATGAGATCGCTCCCCGATGCCCTCTGTGCCCTCGCTCTAAGCTCGCACCTTGGTACACTGAGGAGTTGTGGCTGATGAAGCAAAGGCTAAGACGGCTAGAGAGAAAGTGGCGGCACGCCCGCAACAAAGCTACAAGAACATCTTATAGGACGTTTATGAGATCCTATGAGATGGCAGTCAAAGCTGCAAAGAAAGAACACTATGCAGCTCTGATTGTGTCTGTGAGCTCACCCCCAACCCAATTGTTCAGAATGATCCAGTCCATGATGACTCTGCCACAAGGCAGGTCAGATGTTAGAGAATTGGATATTGGCTGTGAGGTCTTTGTGAGCGCAGACAAAGTCTTGTCGCTCCGCCATGACCTCCCCGCCACAGTTGAGACAGTGAGCGAACTTGAGGCTCCATGCACGTCTTCAGGCTGGGTTATGGATCATTTCAGTCCACTCAGTCTAGAGGAAGTTGACAAATTGCTCCTAACTGTATGCCCTACTACTTGTCTCCTTGATTCTTGCCCATCGTGGCTAGTGAAAGCTGGTGGCACTGGGTTTCAAGGTGCCCTAGGGGAGATTATCAACAAATCCCTCTTGGAGGGTCAGTTCCCCTCTTGAAAAAAACATCTTTGGATCTGGCTGAATTAGCTAATTACTGGCCGGTTTCCAACCTGCCCTATATGGGCAAGTTAATCAAGAGGGCCGTGGCAGACCAGTTACAGAGCTTTTTGGATGACACTTCCACTCTAGACCCATTCCAGTCCGGTTTTCGCCCGGGACACAGGACAGAGACGGCACTGGTCACCCTCACAGATGATCTCAGGAGGCATCTAGGTCGAGGTAGATCGGCAGTGTTGTTGCTGTTAGACCTGTCAGCAGTGTTCGACACAGTTGACCATCAGCTACTTATCCACCACCTCGCCAACTCTGGAGTTAATGGGCTTGCCTTGCAATGGTTCGCATTCTTCCTTCAGGGTCGGGGACAAAGAATGGCTGTTGGGGAACAGCTGTCCCGAAGGCACCCACTAGTCTGTGGAGTGCCCCAGGGAGCGGTGCTCTCCCCAATGTTATTCAACATCTACATGCGCCCCCTTGCCCAGATTGCCCAGAGGCATGGGCTGGGGTGTCACCAATATTCAGATGACACCCAGTTCTATCTGCTGTTGGGCGGCCAGTCTGACTCTAGTCTGGGAGATCTGGAGCGGACATTACAAGCCGTGGCTGGTTGGCTTAGACTGAGTTGACTGAAACTGAATCCGATGAAGACAGAGGTCCTGTGCCTGAATCGGGGTGGCCCGAGGGTAGGGATCCCACTCCTGAGCTTTGATGGGGCACAGTTGGTGCCAGCGCTGGAGGTTAGGAGTCTGGGAGTGCTCCTGGATGCCTCTCTAACAATGGAGGCCCAGGTAGCAGCCACTGCCAAGTCAGCCTTTTACCACCTCCGGCTGATCAGACAGTTGGTTCCCTTCCTCGAACGCAATGATTTGGCAACAGTGATCCATGCAATAATCACCTCGAGATTAGACTACTGTAATGTTCTCTACATGGGGCTGCCCTTGTCCCAAATCCAGAAGCTGCAGCTGGTGCAAAATGCTGTGGCCAAGCGGTTGATGGGCCTCTCTATGTGGGAGCACATCCACCTTGTGCTGAAAGCATTGCATTGGCTGCCAATAGCATACAAGATTCACCTCAAGGTGCTGGTTTTGACCTTTAAAGTCCTATATAGTCAAGGTCCGGCATACCTAAGGGATCGTCTTTCCCCATTTGTTCCCCAGAGAGCAGTGTGATCAAGGGCCCAAAACCGGTTGGCCATCCCAGGCCCCAAGGATGTCAGGCTGGCAATAACCAGGGCCAGGGCCTTCTCGGTGGTGGCTCTGTACTGGTGGAATGAGCTCCCAGAGGACATCTGGGCCCTGCAGGACCTTTCACAGTTCTGCAGGGCCTCTAAGATGGAGTTCTTCCACCAGGCCTTTGATTAGGAGCCGCCTTAAACACCGAGGAGTGACCCTGTGCCCTGGCTTTCCCACCTTCAGCCTGGCTCGCCACATAAATTAGTCTATCAAACTGAGCTGTTGTGAGAATGCCATCAGGACTAACACCCAAGTTGTGGTATGGTCTAATCTAGGAATTTTGCTCTTGCACTTTAATTGATCCGGCACTTTAGGAAAATGAATAATTGATTGTTAATGTATGTTTTATGTATGTTTTAACTGTATTTTTATATATATACATTTTATGTAAGCCACCCTGAGCCCTTGGCGGGAAGGGCAGGGTGTAAATTGAATGAATGAATGAATGAATGAATGAATGAATGAATGAATGAATGAATGAGGGAAGGGTGTTCCGCAAGCATGGTGCTGCTACTGAAAAAGCCTTGTCTCTGGTGGCTATCCTCCTCATTTCTGAAGGGTACAGAGAGCAGGACTTGTGAGGCAGATCTTAACTGGAGGGCTGGACAACATGGGAGGTGGTCCTTCAAATACCCTAGCCTCAAAGCATTTAGGGCTTTAAAGGTAAGAACCAGCACATTGTCCCTAGAAACAAATGGGTAGCTAGTGTAGATCTTTCACCAGTGGCATATGATCCCTGGATCCTGCCTTGGCAATAGCCAGTCTGCTGCATTTTGGACAAGCTGAAGTTTCTGGACTATTTTCAGAGGCAGCCCACATAAAGGGTCATTACACTAATCTAGCCTGGATATAATCAGAGCATGGATCACTGTAGCCAGATCATGCTTTTTGAGGAATGACCATAACTGGTGGCACTACAGGCTTTATAGGCCTACCCTCAAGGTCCTCACTGACCTGTTAATGATCACAAGCAGTTTCTTCCCAGTTGATTAGGAATCATTATGGTCAGGGGTCATTTCGTAGAAAAAGAGGTGCAGGAGCTCATTAGCATAACTCATTAGCATAACTTATTTGCAGATGCCGGAAGTGTGTCAGAAGGCAACACCCACCGCTCAGGCTCCACTGGACTGTTTTGGATTGCTAGCTATGGGGGGGGGGGACGTGCAGATCTGTCCTTGCAGAGGAGGGAGAGCTTGTACCTGAATAAAACTTGGTCTTAAAGGTGCCACTGGACTGTTTTGGACCAGGGGGCCGGGGGGAGCTTTGCAACTTACCTGGCTGCTTTTTGCTCTGACTGAGGGCTGCTCGGAGCAGGGGGTTGCATGTGCCCGCCCCCTGGCCTCTTTACTGCCGGAGCTCTGCTACTGTGCGCTCCTGCAGGAAATGACCCCTGGTTATGGTGATTCACAATCATGAAACTGGGTAATAAAATTTAAAAGGCATTGGATTGCTATGACTTGCTTGTGCTCTTTCCTCTAACACTACTTTTTATGACTTAGAGTTGGAGTACTAGAGAGGAAGGAGGAGAATGAACTACAGCAGCATCAGGAAGTGGTGCTTTCCATATAGCCCATGTAGAATACCATGTCCCCATCCCAGCTGCTATTTAGTAACTCTAGGATCTTCTCTATAATTAGCAATGCTACAAGTTCAAAGATAATAGGCTGATAAATTTTTGGTTTTATCACGAGGCAAGCACCCGTGACCTGAAATTAGAATTCCCTTTTCAATTAAAAAATACTCATTTCATGCTTATGTGCCAATCCTATGTCTGTGCAGTTGGCATGCATCAGATTTGGTGGCCAAGGCCAGTAGCCACTATACTTTTCAAAGGTAGCATCTCATATTCATCTCAAAGCAGGGCATGCTATCATATACATGTGATTTTTACTAAACTAAACACATTGTTGGGTGGGAACAATGAACAAACCATCCAACTAATTAAAAAACTCAATAGACAAATCAGTCTTCTGAAGAATCCTTTATGCCATTCAAGGCAGTGATGTCCAAGAAGTAGAGTAAGAATGTCAGTGCAAAAAAGGTGAGCCAGTTTAGAAGTCTTAGTAAAAAGCAAGCTGCTTTGTTATTTTACGTGTTCAGAGATTCCATTTGGAATGAGCTAATTAATTACAAATCAGGCTGTGGCCACTGCTATCAAAAATGTGTGGTGTTGTGATCCACGGTGCAGTGGATGTGTGGTAAAATGGCTATTTGACCTCTTTAGCAGATGTTCAGAGAGCTAGTCATCACCAGATAAGCATCTGAAGGACAAGAAGTGTTACTGGTTCAAGGGAAGCTTGCTGTACCCTATATAGAATCTGAAAGACAGATGAAAGTAGATACATACTATATGAGAATGACCGTCACATGGGTAGAGTTTTATATTGCATTTGGAACACGTGACAAGACTGTTAAACATCATACAAGCGCCCTGGCGTGTCTTAACAGTTTGCACCTGCAAGTTTCCTTTGTAATCAAAAATTAAGCCTGTGTTTTTCCTGCCCTGCACTTCCTCTTTAAATGTACACCAGTGCGATCCGTTTATCAGAGAATATGTCTTTTGCAGACTGTGTACTGGAGACTTAAGCTCTTTATTTACTGTATCTGGAAGCCTTAGTAAGCTAAGACTTGTACAGTATTTCACATTTATTTATCTGAGCTGTAGCTTAGGATCAGGTGGCAGTTAAGTCACTTAAGGTTATTCAAATGCATCTAAAATGTTGCTTAATAATTCAGAACCAGTTTGCTCTGTTTAGAGTATTATGATTTTTACAATCCCTTTAATTAGTCCATTCCAGCAGCAGTTTAAATAAACAAGGGGAAGAAAGCTCTCTTCCCTCCCCCGCAAAATGGTAGTTAAAATAAATTTAATCTAACTGAAAGAGTACAGTGCAGCCAGTCAAGGCAAGGATTTAGGGCCAGATTGTGTTTGGTGATTACATGACTGAAAAAACTAGTAAAGGGATTAAGAACACTTCTGGCCTCATCCTTCCTCCCTTTGCTAGATTTTAATTTGTGTTACAAGCAGGCATTGATACTGGCATTTTTTGTCGTTTATGAACATGGGAGCTTGATGTGACAGGAAGTAAGAGGATGTGTTGTATGCAAAGTGTATTGTATTCCTATATACAGGAACTGTGACTTGTTGGATTAGAGCAAGACCCGTCTAGCCCAGCATTCTGTTCCCCAACAACAGCCAGCCAGATATTGCTGGGAGATATAAAGGTGATGCCTAGTCCCTTTTTGTTTGTTCCCTATGTCTCGTACGAAGATACATACTGCCTTTGAAAAGAGAGGTTCAGTTTCATGTTCGTGTATAATTGCCATTGATCTAATTTTCATGAATTTGTCTGATTCTCTTATAGCTATGCTGCACAATTATATTTTACGGTAGGGATTTTCATATGTATGCGTCTGTTAGGCCCATCCTGTCAGTTCTATTGGGTGAATCCAAGGTTATTTCTAGTATGTTCTGAGAGGCTGGAAAATTTCTTGCTGCACACCTTCCATGCCATTCTTAATTTTGGAATCCTCTGTTTTATTTTCCCCCCGGCATCCCCCCCCCCCCCGCCACCAAATTACTATGGAACTTTGAAAGCAGGAAAAGCTTATTGAATAGTTTTGTGGTGAATGCTCAAGTAGGCATCTTCATTTGGCAGCAGTTTCTCAGCAAATGACTAACCAGGAGCGGTGAACACTACATGCAGCTGTCTACAAGATAAAAGTATTCTGTTCAAATCCATCATAGTTGTTTCCTCCTCTTTACCTCCCCCCTCCAATTTCACTATAGTCCTTTTATATGGTTTCAAACTTTATTTGATGAGTATGTTGCCCGAACAAATCTAGAGGATACTGGGGGAAATCGCCTCTTTTAATCACCTGTTAAACCTTCCAAACTTTTTTGGGGGGTGGGGGGGAACTGAATGGACTGTTTTCTCATGCTTAGTAAGTATTTTATGATTTTTTTGTTAAAAGAAAGAAAATCTAGTAGCAAAATGCCAAGAAATAGCCCTGGCAACATTAAGATATTAACATTGCTGTGTCTGCTAACTAGAAATTTAATGATCTCCTGCTGTTTTGGTAATTGGACAAGTAAATGCATCTTAATAAGGCTCTGATCCTCAAAGTCATCCTTCAATCTGAATCCTGTTCATCCTGATGGGGTTGCACGGCTAGAATTCTTTAAGAATCTGTAAATTAGTACAGCATTTTTATATACATGTTATTGATTTAATCTGTATATCAGTCAGTCATATTGTAGCATCTGGGTCTGTCGTGTTCAGTATTCTAAATCTTTTAGAAACACTTCCCTATGTTGTTAATTATAAATGTGTCTTCAAGTTAATAGGCAGCCCCTTAACATGCAATCTATATCCTCTGCCTGGCATCTCAAACTCTCATTTTGATAAGAATTTGGCACACATTTTCTTCATAGTCCAGAAGAATTCAGTAAATTCATTTACCACTTTGAATATCTTGATGCTCTGAGACATGTGAGAGAAGAAAAGGTTTTCTCTGTCTTACAGCGTAAGAACTCAGTAAAGTAGATGCAGCATATGATGATCTTGAACAACCCATAGAGGAAACAGTTCTATAGGAACTAGAGCTGATTTTAAAACATTCAGAATTCAAAGTGAGCTGAAAATATGCATAATTGGTATATGCATAGCTTCTTAAACACACATTTTCAATTAAATTTGAGTTAGAACTGTCTTCCTTGAAAGAGAGTTCATTTCTAGTAGCGCTGTTGTAAGCAATCAACTCAAGAAAAGTGCAAGTTAAATATCTTCGGAATATAACCTATACGAAAGTACCGTAATAATTATTTAAGTTTTTTATCCATTAAAATGTGATTGCTAGTCTTTAAAAACATCAGATCTCTTGAATTTTAATGACTAATTCATCTTAAAGCATTATGTTATGAACAGGACTGAGAACTTTATAACATGTTTTTATTAAGTAAGTTATATTCTTTCCCCTTTGTATTACTTCTATGAAATTAGTAAGTACAAACAAAAGTCATTTGCAGGTCAGTGTAAATATCCAGATCAAATTGCATACCTCTTCAGTACACATATTGTATATATGTGTTTGGACCTCTTTAAAAGCTGTTAACTATGGAAACCTGTTATCCGTAGAGATTATTATTTATCAGGTAGAATGGATTCACTGTTCTTGTTTGTGTCAGGACAGTGATAAAACAGATTTTAAAAGAGATTTAGTACTTCACCAGGTGTGCATTTAAGTGATTTCCACAGCATTTATACCTTGGTAAGAGGGATTATGAAGAAAGTTAAAGGATTCTTTGTCTACTAGATTCATCAGATTAATTCATGCGTGTGTAAAAGGCAAAGGAAATTAGCACTGCTTGAGAACTGGATCTTGTTCTAGGATGTAAATGCATGTAATGAGAGTGATCCTTGTTACTCATGTTTGATTTATAATCGTTGTATATTTATATTATTGGTTTAAATGACCTGCCTTGTTGTCTTGCCATTAATTCACCTTCCATTTTTCTCCTGGTGTCACAGTGTGGGTAACAAGCTATGTTTAGTAAACAGTCAAATTGCACTTGTACATGATGCCATTATTTGAAGCAATGTTTAGGATCAGTTGCAGAGGACATACAGATATGTCATTGTATTGGGAAAGGTTTATTAGAAATACTAGAAATATATTTGAATTCAAATCTATGACACCAACAGTGCAATCCTGTGCATGCCTACTCATGTTCAGTGGGGCTTGCTGTCAGATAAGTAAGCATAGTATTGCCCCCTGTCAGATCTGCAAAACAATTTAAGTAGAACCATAACCCACTGAAAGTGATTGGTCTACTGTTGACTTCTAATGGCATCATGATTCCAGCCAGTGTTGTGCTGTAGGGCAACTAGCTATACCTGCAATTGTGATGCAGGGGGAAAGCGTTGATACAGGGAAACACCATCCTCAGCTTGTGTTTGTCGGCCCAGCAGAAGTAGGGTTGCCAAACTCCCCGGTTGGCCAGGGGTCCCCCATTTTGGGGGGGCTCTACCCGCCGCCCAGCACCCCCAGCCACCCATCTCTCTCCCTTTAAGTGTGTGGAACCCGTGTTTCCTCCCAAGCCTGATCTCCGCAAGCTTGCAGGGAAATGCCAGCTTCGTGCTCTTAAAAGGGAAACGTGGCTGCTCTTAAAGGGGAAATGCCGGCTCCTGCATTTAAAAGGGAACCGCGGGGGGGCGGACATCCCCAACGTGACATCATCACATCGGGGATGCCCCGCCCCCTCCAGGAACGCCCCCAAAGTTCCCCGCTGGGGGTGGAAGATGGACTTGGCAACCCTAAGCAGAAGACATGGGCCATTGAGGATATATCTGCTCTTAGCTTCCCAGAAACCCCAACATTGTTCAGAACTTTCATTTGTTTCCCCCCCCCTTTACAATAAGTATTATTGTTTTTCAGTGATAACGTCTAATAGGCTGAAACTTGACTACAAACATTGGAATAATTTTAGCTATTTCATTTGACAATCTATTAAAACACTCATTTCAAGAGATGAAGCCTGTTGCTATTATGTGGTCATTTCCCCACAAGAACATGACAGTTCTTTGGACTGTTCTAGTATGAATAGAAACACAAAAGTGAAAATTCAGGTTTTTCCATTGTTAGCCATGAAAATATTTTGCCTACTATCTGAATGTCATGTTTCATTTATATGGCTGTGAAGCAACATGTAAAAGAAAAAGTAGCTTCACAAGTCCTTTGATTCATGATTTTCTTTGTCACTAAGGGACTAGTTTTATTAATGTGTTTAACTTTTTGAAAAACAATAGATCACATAAAAACGGTATTACATCTTTGCTTCATTAATGAATAAGCAGTATACAATATTGAACCAAATCCTGATTTCCACCTTTCTTCCTTCCTTAATTTAAACTTATTCTATACTGCTATTCTACTATCAGAAGCACCCTGACCTGGATGGCCTTGGCTAGTATTTGGATGGGTGACTTCCAAGGAATATCAGGGTCATGACACAGACGCAGACAATGGCAAACCACCTCTGAAATGTCTCTCGCCTCAGAAACAAGTCTAGCTCATCACCTAGTAGTGCATAACACTAAAAAGCTAGGACTTCTGTCTGCCAGACAATCTTAGGATCTCCTGGCTATACTACACACAATGTCATATGATAATTATAATTATTATTACCATCAGAAGCACCTGGCTCCTCCTTGCTTGGCTCCAGAGACATTAAAGACCTCTCATCCTGGGAGGAAGGACTAAAACGTTCTCTCAACAATGGGGACTAGTATCGGGAATGGAGTAGAGAGGGAGATATAATAGGCTTGTTTTATTGTAAACCACTTTGAGCCTTGAGGAAAAGTGATATGGAAATACAGAAAATAAATAAATAAATTGGTGATTCTACTCATCTCTTTGATCTTCCAGACTTATTTAACCATTCCTTGATGGATGATGGGGCTGGAGGTTGCCATTCAAAAAACCCAATATTTTTGCAGCAGTTAGGACTATCTGAATCAATTTATGTTGCTCTCTGTTTATCACACCCACTACTTATGATCCCCACACAAGGATAAATTAAAGATGAAAGAAGGCAATAATGGCCCATTAAAATTTTCCAGTTAACAAAATATCTCTTAATTATGAAAGTAATGGACTGCTTGAGTAAGTTTGCAGAAGTGGCAATGAAACTACCCTTCTTGGAACTTTCCTAAAGAAATACAGATATAATTCAGGCATGGTTTAAATGGGGAAACATTCCACAGTACAAGGAACTCTTCTTGAACCTTGAATGTATTTCTGATGTACTGAAGTAGCAAAGTGGTCTTTAAGAGCTGTCGACAGTTGTGGGCATTATAATAGCAAAGCTGTGTTACAAGTTTAATGGTGGCACTGTTCACAAGTTACAGTGAACACACACACACAATCCATATAAAGTGTTCACCTGATTTTTCTTTCTATATGCATTGAATAATTCTCATGTTATGCTCAATGCATGTGTAGTTGAATGTTTGGTTGAAACCTCACATTTATCCAGGTATTGGTCCCTATTTTCATTTGTAAAATAAATGGTTGTTGGCACTTTCTTACCAACAGATGTATGCACATACATGCAAGTTGAACTTTTGTTCACTGTGACGTGTAAACATGATTTGTGATTCATTGTATCAATCCAAGTTTGATGAAACATGTCTGTCCAAAAATTTGTGGTATGTAATAACAATATTGAGCTGCGGTGGCTCAAGTGGTTAAGACGCTGAACTGCAGGCTGTGGAAGGTCAGTAGTTCAGCAGTTCGAGACCCAAGTGTGCCGCATGACGGAGTGAGCTCTCGTTTCTAGTTCCAGCTCCTGCCAACCTAGCAGTTCGAAAGCAAGAAATTGCAAGTAGATAAATAGGTACCACTTCAGTGGGAAGGTAACAGCGTTCCGTGCGCCTTGGTGTTTAGTCATGCCGGCCACATGACCATGGAAATGTCTTTGGACAGCGCTGGCTCTTCGGCTTTGAAACGGAGATGAGCACCGCAACCCTAGAGTCGGACTCGACTGGCTTTCGAGCAAGGGAACCTTTACCTTTACCTTTAATAACAATATACAAGGGCCTGTTAAGCTGATACTGTGCTTCTAGAATTCTTCTTCAGGCTGAAATAATGACCTGGCCTTAGACATGGGCTCTCATTCTACATCTTCTCTTCTCTACTTACTGCAATAGGGTAAAGAAGTAAACATGCATTCACATAAATATTAAATCTCCCAGTTCACTTGTTATATCTTTTCCAATGGTTAGGGGTGCATAGGAGGGAAGAAGCTAAAGTCTACTCTTGCTGTCATCCCAAGCAGAATTCTAGTTAAAGTAGGGCGAATTGCCTGAACAGGAGTTATCAGAGGTACACTATTTCTGCTTTTAAAGGTACTGAAACTACAGATTGCCTGTGCTTTCAGTTCTGTCACCCATAATCATTTGCTTGCCATCCAGAGCATGTCTTGTGGTCAGAGGACTGATGATAAAGCTTCTGTTTTCCATTATAAAGCAACATATTTACATACCTCAAATAACAAAGTAAACGCTGCAGACGGGATCAGGCGTGATAATTAAGTACAATGGCGACTCATATGAACAGAAAATGCCAGGGAGCTAAAACAAAGCAACAACAGCTTTGTTTGTTGACAGATGTTGGAGCCATATTGTTAGTTAATTGGGTAGTGGTGTAAACATTTGCAAACTCTGCAATCCCTAGGTGAATTAAAAAACAACAGCAGCAGCAGCAGGCACACTGAAATCATGGGTGAAAAGCAGCAAACCCCATCTTAGCACAGGTATGCAACAAACCTCCAAAGTGGGAAGCAGTTGAGAAAGGACATTGTTCATGGTTGTTATTAAGGGTAACATGAGTTTACAAAACCAAAAGTTTTGATCTTAATGTGCATCCTTAATTACACTCAAGTGAATAATAGGTTTCCATATGGTTACAGTCTAGAGGATAGTGTTCATTAACCCAGCCTCTTGTTTCAAACTAGTTTTCGCCTGTTACACAGAAGGCATTTTGCTCTACATACCTTTCCTTGCTTTTGCAATAAAGGGGTTATGGGATTTGGAAAGTGAGTGGATTTAATTAGATACAGACTTGAAGTGAACTGAGAAAGCAAATTGCTTTTTTCAGGTGCGTGGTATTTCTTGTCCAGAGAATGGTTTAAAACTGCAGTAGTGAAATGCTATGACTTTAAATATGAAGCAAACAAAAAACCTTAGTATGCTTCATAGACTGCAAGTTTCAATTCTGTATTTTGACAGTTTTGTTAAAACCCATCAAGCTTATTTTCTCCAATAGTGACTTATCTAGAATGCATAATTTGTTTATGGATAATAGTGTATCACAATAGTTTACTTTTCATTTATTTCTTTAAATATTATGTATGAAATTCTGCTGCTATAGTGGAATGGCACATGTACATTTATTCTATTCTAGATTCAGGATTTTAAAAGCAACATTCCTTAAGAAACATTATTGTTTAATATGGGGATTATTAAATACATTATAGACACCTGTAAATGTGCATCTAGCTGTTTCCTATAGAAGTTAATACCTCCATAATCCAATTTACTCTCTAAGATGTTACAAAACCTTTGGTTTTCTTGCCATTACAAATTACCATCGGCAATCTTCTGGAAAATTACTATACACATAAGTGAACAGCCAATTATTTCGTGATATGAAATAGTCTTAACTATAAGAAATGACTGCTTACAACTAAAGGGATGCTGTTAATGACCAGTCATGATTATATTCAACAGAAATGCTTTCCTTTGTAATAATCTGTGCCATCTTTTATTCTGTTATTTAAAAAGTGAATTTCAGAACTACATATATATAGCAAAACATTTACACATAGGTACTGTTATGTATGATTCATCCTACATTTTACTGAAGCTCTTGTCAAAGGAACCATAAGCGTAACAGAAGGCCATATGCTTGCTCTGCCTAAAATACGATCTGCCCTTTCAAAGCTTACAGCACTGTTAGGTGGATTAGAGGGATCCAGACTGAACCTAGTTCCCACTTCTGTCTCCTTATCTTTTGCCTTGGTGTTAGAGTTGATATTGTGTGTCTGTATTGGCTTCTTTGGATTGAGGATACTGTAGTATTCAAATAAGATATGCCTTCCTTAATTATCATAATTTTTATCTGAAGTAACAATTAATTATGGGTTCGATCCAAAAGTTGTTTTCAACTAGTGTTAGGAAGTGTGATTTTACTGATACCTCCTTTCAACTGCAAATCCCCACTTTGACCCCACACTGTTTCTGAACCCACCCACCCCATCCTCCAGGAACATATTTTTGGGGAGCTCAGTAGACTGCAACAAGAGGCTAGAATCAGCAAAATTTCTTCTCCCCTTGCACAAGCAAAAGTGCTTTATGTTGGTGGGGAGATGTGTAGATAGTTACAGCTCAAAATCCACAAACCTTTTTATAGCAGGATATGAAAAGAAATACAGTTACAAATATTAAAAATCGAAACACAATAAGATACATTTTGAAAGCCCTGAAAATGAACACCATTCAGACAAAGCTAGAACATCGGATAGTGTTGAGGGATGAGTGGGGGTATGACATTAGATTCAGGACAGACAAACAGAAATACTTCTTTACCCAATGAGTGATTAAAATGTGGAATTTGCTGCCAGAGGATGTAGTGATGGCCACAGGCATAGACTGCTTTAAAAGGGGATTAGACAGATTATCATGGAGGATAAGTCTGTCAGTGGCTACTAGCCATGGAAATCTTCACCTTCAGAGGCAGGAAACTGCTGAATACCAGTGTAAGGAAGCAATATCAGTGGAAGGCTTTGGCCTCTATGACCTGTTGGACCTCCAGAGGAACTGGTTGGCCACTCTGTGAGACAGGATGCAGGACTAGATGGACCTCTGCTTGTTCTTGTCCTTATTATGACATCATTAATAAATAATAATAATAATAATTAAAATGAATGTAACTGCAAAAATTTCTTCACATCCTAATAATTCCAATAGAATTTAAGTAGGGGTAAGGTTCTTTGTGCAATCAAAATGAAACTACAAAAGACAGGAGTTAAATGTTCCCTGAAATGCTTTGCTAAACCAGATTCAAATTATTAAATAATGTATAATCTATTAATCTTTGAAACTCCAGTTAAATTAAGTAAGTATTTTAAGTCTATATAGATCGTTTGGCATTTAATGCATTTGTTTTTATCAGCTGCATCTGTAACATCCCAATAATCTTATCAGAATGACATCTCTTTTGATGCAGAAAGTAAGAAATATCTCCATGGGTGGGCATGTAGGATTCAGCTAACAATGAACTTTTTTCTTAATTTGTGAATGCATATAACATGAATTAATGGGTTTGATTTTTACTGGAAAAAACCATCAAAACAGCAATGGAATGAGTTATTAGTCTGTTTCTGAAAATGTATAGGAAGACTGTGCATACCTTTTCAGATTTTCTTGTTCTTTTTTATCTTCACAGGTGACCCAGCTGGATCCAAATAAATCATTACTGGAGTTAAAATTGTACCCTCAAGAAACACTCTTCCTAGAGGCAAAAGAATAGTTCGAGCCAGATTGGAGGACTAAGTAAGCTTTTGATAAAGAATGAGGCATGGTGAACACTTTATCCAAATCGCCGTGTACTATCATTTAACTCAGAAATCAATGTCACAACTCTGCCTCTGGAAGCCAGGAAGATAGAATAAACAGCGCTGTTTGAAAAGTTTCCTTACATGACTATATGTTTCCAACCTCATTTAAATGAGCAGAGAAAAGCACTCTGCTGTAAACACTGAACACTATGACTCTGTTGCTCATCTTATCATCTGGCTTTTGTTATAATTAATGCACTGTTAGAATGTGAGTGATTGTCAAGTAGAATTTTTACTCCTCAATTACTCCCTTTTTCACCAAGAATTCTTGGACATTTCTGCCTGTACTTTTGACACTAGAATACTGTATATTTGATATCTTGCTGAACCAGTGCTCTCATATATATGCATTTTCTTCCTGTGTTTTGAATTTCTACTTCACCATCTAATTTTTTTTAAGGCAGAAAATCAATACATGGGACATTTTCAGCCTTGGAGATTTAACAGTATTGTAGTAGTAGAAAGCAGAGACTTTTTCCCCTGGTACTTTCTGACTTCTTTCGTAAGATGTAAGGTTTTGTTTGAAGAATATAGTTTGACATATATGCAAGATATTTATTTGCTGATTTTTTTTTTGCCTGGGATCTCAGTTCAGATTTAGCTTAGGGAGTATGTTCCATTAAAACTGCAGTGTGCAGAACTGCTGAAGATGTGAATATCTAAATAATGTTCAAAAATGGGCCAGTACCAAATCACTGGTATGAGCTAACAGTTCAGGAATAAGCTGATATTGACTACCAGCTTTTATAAATCTTTCAGATAGTAGACCCAAAAATTCTTTGTTCATCATTGAGGAAGAAATTGCAGTCTCCCCATCCCCTTGTTTCTTTCTTTCGTTCTGACACTTGTTTGTATTATTTTTCCTGCTGTTTTTAAGCACCTTGTTTATTTCACCAAATAATAAAAATGTAAAACTGAAGTCCATTAAGGAATATTCCTCATTGTACACTTTGGTTATTGATCCATTATGAGAAATGTGTACCTCCAGGGTTCTGAAAGCCTGAAAGGTACAAACGAGCCACACCTACTGCCTAAAATTGCATCAATATAATTTTTCAAGGTTTTTTTTTTTCAATTACACAATGTTAGGAGTGCAGCATATTTGGAGTGCAGCATACAAAATCATCATGGAAATACAACTATTAAACATTTGTTTTAAAGTTTGCAATACAGTTTTTCTGTATTTGTCTATAAGTTACCCATTTCTTTTTTATAGCAAATTGTATCGCAGTTTGAAGATTTAATCTTAATGAAAAACAAAATAATCTTCAATCGTGTTTTCCTTTGGGGAGGGTAGGATGTATGAGATTAGTGTATGACAATTACTTGGTTAATTCAGCAAATATATTCCTATTTCTTACTGAAAATGCAAATAAGTTGAAGGTGGGTGGAAGCCTTACTGTATCTTATAATAATTCTATTGTTAGTGAGTACACAGTAGGCATGTATATAGAAGTGAAGTATTCATGTCAAGCTACATGTTTATATGTGTGATATGTTTAAATATTCTGTGTTACAGAAAAACACATCAAATTGCCAAAAGGGGGGAGGTCAGTGTAATGGAATAAGCCAACCCCTTATCGAGTGAAAAGGTGAACAGGTTACAAACTGAGCTAATTCAATACATTTTTATATGTTTAAGCAAAAAACAAACAAACACACAGTCCAGCCCAAGTGCAAAAGTGCTTAAGTTGCATGGTGAGAGATAAAAAATGTATACTCTCCCCTTGAAATCCATGCGACTTGAAAGCTCTGAACTTTGGCGGCATAAAGCCCAATGTTAGCCGTCAATATTGTAGCCCATTTATCGGTATTCCCATTAAAATCAATAAGATTAAACTGATGCAAGCGACCCTTGGTTTGTTACTTGTGTGGTAAGTATTTGCAAAAAGACTGTTCTGTTTCATTTTTAAGGATACGCTTAATGAATAGACATGTTGAAATATTGATGCACATTGCACAGGACCTTTAAAGTTAATCTTTATCCTGTATAATTATCAGGTTTTGTATTTCTTTATTTTGATTATACTTTTATATTTACTACATGTAGCTCAGTATCAGTGAAACCCATCTTAGCCTGTGCTGCCATTTTTACCCATCCCAACTCTTAATTCACTTAGCCAAACTGCATTTGTGCCTATATAGAAGGCAGAAATCACAACTGCACCAGGTTATTTTCACACAGCCCTGAGACTTTAGCAGCATTTGGACACACTTCTGCTGTGTGGCTGGTGAATGGATACATCTAGAATGAAGTTGGCTGCTAAGTAGACCCCTTTCCCTGTTGCGGGAACCCACTTGTAATACTGTCCATTTGAAAGTACTCCACAAGTATTCTCTTTGAGTCTGTGAAACATCTTGGGGGACTGCAGAACTTTTTATCTTCCTACTAAAATAAAACATTGCTAATAATTTGTTGGATCTGAAGATCTGGATTTTGAGCATTATTTCTCTATACTGGATCCAATCTTCTGTGATCAAAACATTTCACCAGCATAGGCCTATAATTCTGCTTATTTCTCATGTAGCAATAGCATAGCTATATTATATATTCCCTTTTCTATCTGCTCAGAAACAGCCATACTTACATTCGTTTTCTCTGCTGGTTTCAATTTACCAGCCATTAATTTTCATTATGCAAGCTGTTAGCCTGCCCAACTGTTACATTGTTACAATAGACCATATATTTTATTCCATTTCTACATTGTCAGTTCCCTCATATTAATGGATTATCATTAATGTCTTGAATGCATTAGTATTAAATCTTAAGGCATTATTGTTGTCAATTAATGGAATCTTGTAATGAAGTGTTCCCTTTCGACTATTACCCCA